>NC_091434.1:56246419-56466419 GCF_964237555.1 Oryctolagus cuniculus | reverse complement strand
AAATAGATATACGTATTTATATAGTGTCTAGATTTAAAGTGAATGTAGCAAAATATTAAAATGTTAAATTTTAAGACTAAAACTATTTTTTTACTTTGTTGTCTTAGGAAGAACAAAGTCCAAGTAATTTTGTATTTGTCTAGAACTTGTCTCACATTTTTAACTTTTCAAAAACCTGAAGAAAAAAAAAAGTGCAGTTCAAATTTAACAACATTGAAATACAAATGGAAATTATTTACAAAAGTGAGGTTTCTTCAAAAGCTCATGAAAAATGGTATACACAAAAGTTATATACAGATTTCTATTTCTTTTGCTCAGCTAAACATCTGTTAATTCAATTTTCAATGAGCTTTATGAAGCACGCTTCTATACATTAAAATGAAAAAATCAAGACTGTAAAGCATTGTTCAGATCACTAAATGATTATTTCAGTGAATTATTCTTTGGTGCTTTATTTGCCACACAGCAATTATGCTTCCAAAAAGGGGCTCATTGTTTTCATTGCATGTTTTAGACTTATAGTGTGTTGAAGATGTTGCTTAAGCTATATCTTACTGGATTCTGACTTCAGTAGTGCAACAAAGTTGATAATATCAAACATAAATATCCCAGGTTGCAAAAAGAATTTGTAATAAAAAAATAAAGTAACCATCATCATGTCTGAAACCATAAGATTCTGTTACAATGTTGATTTAGAAAATAGTTTCAGGGGCTGGCGCCCTGGCTCACTTGGTTAAACCTCTCTGCCTGCGGCCCCTGCATCCCATATGGGCACCAGGTTCTAGTCCCGGTTGCTCCTCTTCCAGTCCAGCTCTCTGCTGTGGCCCGGGAATGCAGTGGAGGATGGCCCAGGCCCTTGGGCCCCTGTACCTGCATGGGAGACCAGGAGGAAGCATCTGGCTCCTGGCTTCAGATTGGTGCAGGGTCGGCTGTAGCGGCCATTTAGGGAGTGAACCAATGGAAGGAAGACCTTTCTCTCTTTCTCTTTCTCTCACTGTCTATAACTCTACCTGTCAAAAAAAAAATAATAATAATTTCGAGAGTTTAATTTTTTTAAAAGCTAAAGTCTGACTGGATTTACTGCATAAATACTACAGAAATGTTTACAGAAAAGTTTTTAAAGTGAAAACAAAAACTTCTTTTGGGGCTAGCATTTTAAATCTTTACTCATTAGTGTATTTCTACTTTACAAAATTCTAGTGTTTGTCTGTCCTTTATATCCTTTCTCATTATTTAGAGGAAATCAAATATGGCTGTGATATTATGGTTTTATCATACAATTTTTGAGAAATACTATCCACAAACTCCACACTTAGAGTTAGGTTTGATGGAGAAAGCAAAAGTGTTTGCTTCGGTAGGTTTTACTGATGACTCCTCAAGATCCTGTACTTGTGTCCAAATAGATATTTGAAGTAGTAACCTGTAATATTTCCTTCTCAAGTAGCAACTATGGCTTTTTACTAGATTTGATACAGTAAAATTAAACTTTATCTTAACACCATTACTAAGCATATAATGTTCCACAGTAAGTATCAACAGCAACAAAGACTTTCACATCCTTTGATAGACACATGTAGCATACTGTCTAGTGCTGGGCTCCAAATAGATGCAGACATGAGTCCTTTCTCATAAGTTGCCAACTTCCTAACATAAACAACTTTATCTCTGACTTTTACAACACTGACATCTACAGATATCTGGGTATCTTTACAGATAAGATGCAGATATGATAATTCTGCTAAGAAGAAACTGTTGTTATCTTTTGCTGGGAGCAAAGTGACAGTAATAATGTTTTTTCTTAATACCTAGTATATCTCTTATTAACAAGTTTTTTCTTCTGAGGTCTAGAATTCCTTTCAAATTGCTTTGCAGGTAAAAATCATTTTTATTTTCTTAATGCTTTCATCTATATGTTCTCTTTCTAAAGATAAAGATTGCACCAAATTGTTCATAAAACTTAATTAGTGGTGTGGAATAGATGGTGCTGCCCAGGAAGTGTAGCTCATTAGTGCCTTCACACATGTCCACATTTTCAGGCTCCAGGATTCAATCTCCACGTTTTGGGTGGAAATTTCCCTTTGACTGTGTTACTGTTTCAGGTTCTGGTTCTTGGTAAGGTCTGGTTTTCTTTCTTTCTTTTAAGATTTATTTATTTATTTGAAAGTGTTACAGAGAAGTAGAAGCAGAGGCAGAGAGAGAAAGAGGTCTTCCATTAGCTGGTTTACTACCCAAATGGCCGCAATGGCCAGAGCTGTGCCTATCCAGAGCCAGAAGCCAGGAGCTTCTTCCAGGTCTCCCACATGGGTGCAGAGGCCCAAGCACTTGGACCATCTTCTACTGCTTTTCCAGACCATAGCAGAGAACTGGATTGGAAGTGGAACAGCCAGGAATGGAACTGGCACCCATATGGGATGCCAGCACTGCAGGTGGCGGTCCCACCCAATATGCCATAGAGCCAGCCCCAATTCTGGTTTTCTTTTGTGCATGTTTGCCAATAAAAGACTTACTACACTAGTTAGGTAGAACATTGAGAGTCTAATTTACCTGGTAATATCTGATTAGCTGAACTTTCTCAAGGAAGACAACATGACAGAAGGTGAGAATTTTTTTTATATTTGTCCTTTTAATTAATTCCATTATTTTAATAATGCTGTTATCTCTCTTTCTTTCTTTCTTTTTTTTTTTTTTGGAGCAGGGAATGTCCATACCTTTGCCACCAGGCTAAAAGACATTATAGGACATAGATTTATGAGGACCATGGGCGTGTATCCATTGTCATGTTATAAAGCTGCTTATGTTGCATTTTGTCTTCAGTGTGGAAAGATATTTTGTCTTCTGACTGTTGATAGAATAGTTTGATGTGGAACTTATGTACCATTAAGAGTTCAAATCATTTAAATAAAATGAAAACCAAATAAATAAAAAAAACAAAGCTGTGTTCTCAATGGAGTAGAGAGTAGCCAGTTGGTCAAGGAATATCGTTCCAAGTAGATCTTGGTACTGTTTGTACTTCTTGGACCTTCCTACAATAGAGCTGAAGCAACTAACAGATGAGTTTCTATTGAAAGTAAATTATGTGCTTTTTTAAACCCATGGCTAGGTTTTTAAAGCTGAATGTGATAGTTTTCAGTTCGTTTGTGCATAGATGTTCTGTTCAATTTTTAAAATATTTTTTGTAATTGCAGCCTTTTTGGGGGGTGTCTGGTGTATTTTCTGTCTTGATTTGAAAATTTGGATATTACGTGGACTTTAAAAATTCTACCATTTTTGTACACTATAGTTATTTACTGATGGTTTAGGAATCAGTGCTTTCTGATCTCTAGGGTAGCTTTAGTTTGAGTAACAGTTCTATGTATTTAGCTAGGTAGTTGACTGTGTGTTACTGAAATATCGATGAAATGTGGAAGATCACTTGTGGATTGTCCAGAGATTTTAGCCTAAGTGCAAGATCTTTTCTTTTTTATTGAAAGAAGTGGGGAAGTCTATAAAGATATATAAATGAGATGAATATTGGAAGACAAACTTTGTCTAACAAAAATGTGGATTAATAGACGTTAATGTGAAGTTAATACATAGTTTAGTTGGATCAGAAATAGATAAAATACTGGAGTGAAATCCAATGAATCCAAAACCATTATCCTTGGTTTTTTTGGTTTACATCCTCTGTACCTGTACTATGACCCCTACTAGGGCCCAATTATGTTAAATGGCCTATCACTCAGAAAGCAGCAATCCTAAAGTTTCCTGACCCTCTGAGTGTTTGGCCAGAGATTTCTATTGTGTGTGTGAGCACTTTTATGAACACAGGGATTCGTATTTACTTGATTACCTCTGTGAAACTTAATATTTAGGTTGCAAAGGTTTTTGGAGCTTTAATTCTGACTTACATAAGTTAATAAACACTTACATAAATAAAAACTGAGCAAAAAAAGCACTCAATAATCCCATAAATAGGGGGAAAATGTCCAAGTACTTTAAAAGTGCTGGTTCTTCAAGGTTAAAAATAGCTCACAGAAATTATCAAGTTACATATAAAGGTTTGTTGCTTGGTAACTGTGGGGAGCAATTCGGACTATACTGTTACTGGAATTAAGACTTATTCTATGCATCTGCTCTCCCACAATATGGCGCTGAGAAGGGAAACAGCTTCTACACAGCTGCCTCCAGTTCAACCAATAAACTGTGGGACCTGCTCCTGATTGGAGGAGAGCAGCGTACTCGGCGTGTGGGTAGCAGAGTTGGGATTGGTGGAAGAGGACTATAAAGGAGGACAGAGACAACATGCACCAGGAACATCTAAGGGGAACATCTATCTGAAGGAACACCTGTGCAGCCCCCGAGAGAGCCGGCCGGCGGTGTGCTGCTCCCCTGCGGAAGTGGGGAAAGTGGCCAGGGGGAACCGCCCTTCCACGGAGGTGGAAGGATTGGTAGCCAACCCGGGAAGAACCAGCAGCAAACCCGGGGAGGGCCGAGCAGACAGAAAAGAACAGCGCAGGGTCCTGTGTCGTTCCTCCACGAAGAGGGGGAGCGACATAATGGTGCCGTGACTCGGATATGAAGCCTAGGCAGGGCTTAGTGTCGTTCCTCCACGAAGAGGGGGAGCGACAGGTAACAATATAAAAGGCAAAAAAAATAAAATTGATATCACAGGACTAGGTACTTTGTTAATTCTAAGCAAAATTTAAGGTTTAAAATTATTTATATTTCTAATCAAAGCAAACACTCAAGCAATTAATTTGGTACTAAATTTCATGTCATCATGATTTTATCATATTGTAACAATAATGTTAGCAAGCAACTTTGGTTTAATTTTTCTTTATAATCCCAATTAATTTAAATTTTTAAATTCCCTGGTTATAGTCATATGAATCTATTAAGTTATATTCATTTCCACAAAATATTTGGTTCAATACAATTATAAAGTATATATAAGCTAAATCTAATTGTAATAAACTTGGCCAGTTTTTAAAGTTTTATTTATTTGAAAGGCAGATAGAGGGAGAGAGAGGGAAAAGAGAGAGAGAAATATTCCATTTGGTGGTACTCTTCTCAAATGGTCACAATAGCCAAGTCTGGGCCAGGCTGAATCCAACAGCCAGGTATTACATCCTGGCCCCCCACAATGGTGGTAGGGCCCCAACTACTTGGACCATTTTTCACTGCCTTCCCAGGTGTATTAGTAAGAAGTGGGATTGGAAGCACAGTAGCTAGGACTTGAACTGGCACTCTGATATGAGATGCTGATGTCAAAAACTATGGCTTAATCCACTGCACTGCAAAACTGGCCCTTGTCAATTTTGCAATTACAGAATTAAAATAGAAAACAAAATAGAATAGAATAAAAAATTCTGTAAAAATTTTATTTCACTTGCAATATAATGATAAAATACTAGCATGTGATCACCTCACACATAAAATTGTGTTGATAATAAAATAATTTTCTATAGAGTAGCTTAAACATAATTCCAAGATCCTCAACTGATACAATTTTGTGAAGCAATATTTGAGTTTTATAAATGTATAAACTTTGCACAATTTTCAAATATATTTCAAGTCAAAATTACAAAAAATACAAAACAAATTTCAAATTTTCCAATGTCTCTCTCTATATATGTATTTTCATATATTTTTGTTTTTCTTATCTTTATATATTATTATGTGACCAATGCCTAATTACTTTTAAAGTTATAAATTTTAGAATATGGGAAAAATTTTGGGATGTTGCTTATAAGGGCTTCCAAAGCTGTGGAATGTCTTGAGTATGCTGCTATCTAGGACTATTTACACAAGGGGAAGCCACGTGACACATTAGGTAAGCAGCACCATGAGGGGACCACATGGCAACAACTTGATTGTATTTTTCTGATTTGTTCAGAATCATTCTGCTGAGGCACTCTTTCTTTAAAAAAAAAAAATAAAAAAAAAATTATTTTTATCTATCTGAAGGCAGAGCACAGAGAAGCAGAGGCAGAGAAAGAGAGGTCTTCCATCAGCTGGTTCACGCCGTAGATAGCCGCAAAGGCTGGAGTTGTGCCAATCTGAAGCCAGAGCCAGGAGCTTCTTCCAGGTCTCCCATGCAGGTACAGGAGCCCAAGGACTTGGGCCATCTTCCACTGCTTTCATAGAACATAGCAGAGAGCTGAATCTGAAGTGGAACTGCCAGGACTTGAACAGATGCCTGTATGGGATGCCAGCACCGCAGGCGGCAGCTTTAGCTGCTATGCCACAGTGCTGGCGCCACTAAGTGATGGCTATTGGGAAACTTTTTATTGAAAAAATACAGATCTTGCCTCTGCAGTTTACCACCATCATTTATTCATCCTGACTATAGTTACTCATGAAACTGCAACACCTATGATTCATGTCTCCTATGAATACTGCCTTGCAATAATTACTTCCCAGTTGTTGTGGTACCTTATTACTGTTCACTCCCCAAATGCCTGCATTAGCTAGTTAGACCAGGTCAAAGACAGGATCCAGGAATTTAAATTGGGGTCTTACCTGTGGGTGATAGAGACTCAATTGCTTGACCTATGACCAGTGGTTTTCAGATTGAACATTAATGGGAAGCTGGAATCAGAACTGGATCCAGTTCTGTACTTGCAACACCCTGACCATGAAGTAAAATATGAATTTTTTTCAAGTTATGATAAATTTATCATTTCAAATTTTTAAATATAAATGTAGAAGGCCGGCGCCGCGGCTCACTAGGCTAATCCTCCACCTTGCGGCGCCGGCACACCGGGTTCTAGTCCCGGTTGGGGCGCCGGATTCTGTCCCGGTTGCCCCTCTTCCAGGCCAGCTCTCTGCTGTGGCCAGGGAGTGCAGTGGAGGATGGCCCAGGTGCTTGGGCCCTGCACCCCATGGGAGACCAGGAAAAGCACCTGGCTCCTGGCTCCTGCCATCGGATCAGCGCGGTGCGCCGGCCGCAGCGCGCCGGCCGCGGCGGCCATTGGAGGGTGAACCAACGGCAAAGGAAGACCTTTCTCTCTGTCTCTCTCTCTCACTGTCCACTCTGCCTGTCAAATATATATATATATATATATATATATATATATATATAAATGTAGAACAGAGGTGAGCATTTGGTGTAGTGGTTATGACACCATTTGAGATAGCTGCATCCCATATTGGAGTCAGGCTCAAGTCCTGACTCTGCTCCACATTCCAGCTTTCTGGTAATGTGCACCCTAGAAACCAGTGGTCATGATTCAAGCATCTGAGTTTCTATAAACCACATGGGAGACCCAGATTGTTCCTGGACCCTGGCTGTGACCTGGTCTAGCCCTTGCTGTAGCAGGTATTTTATGAGTGAATCAGTAGATGGGAGATTTCTGTCTGGCACATCTCTCCCCGCTTTCAAATAGGATAAACTCAAAATTGGATATTAGCAGTTGTCCACTCATGACTACTTTTAGACTGTTTAATCGCTGCATTATCAGAATGTGGTATGTTGAATGCAACTTCCAACACCACTGTTGGAAGAGACAGGCAAGAATGGAGAAAGAAGTATGTTACTATCCATGGGGGAATGATTATCCCTTCTTAAATTTGACTTAAAAAAGGCAAGAAAACCCATGGCATTTTAGAACAATCAACATTCGTTAGGTTCTTTCAGGAAAGCGATTTAGCTACCCTTGGGGAACTTCCTGATAGGTGATAAGGAGCCTGTAAGAGGGGATGGGATGACCAATTTAGTTTACAGTGAAATGGGCAGGGGATGATCACAGAGTATAATTTTTTTTCTCATCCCTGCTACATTTATTTTCTGTTGATTAGAGGTGGTAACATAGGGGAGATACTGACAAGTTGGTTCATTCATGTGGCTTGAACTTAATGTTTGACAGTGGTCCAAGTATCCTCCAGAGCTCTGAAATTGTCCCATGCTCCACGTGAGGAAGAATAAACCCAAATATTATCACCTATATCAGCACCATTTTGGTTGTCCAATCTCACACACTCCTATGAAAGAAATACTGCATTGGTCTACAGAGTGAAATCTGCTAGTGCTCAACCACAGGAACCTCACTAAGTAATGTTTGAGACACCTGAAACATATATGGGGTAGAGCATAGCACTGAAGGGGTTTTAAAAAACCAAGATTGAATCCCATGTTCAATCTGGATCTTCTAGAGGAGGATCTAATCTTGAGCTGCTTTTCCTGAAGAGCACTGCTGATCTCTGTTGGGCCCAGGTGGGGGAAATGAATGCCTCCTTGTAGCAGGGTTGTGGGGGTGACCGCAGGACTACCCCTTGTTTCAATACCTATGGATATTTTAGAATGTTAAAGAAAATAAAACACAAAAATGTTAGATTTCTTGTACAATATCCTGGCCCTGTATATTATCAGGAATTTGGGGAGTGAACCACTAGATGGGAAGGTCTCTTTCTCTGTCTTGTTGTCTTTTAAATGAGTAAAAATAAAACCAAAAACAACAGAAGTAAGTCCAACAGAATTTAATAACAGAGTCTCAACTTTAATAGCCAATGGAATCTATTCACTTTCTAAAGGCCTTACCTCTAATCACAATAGTTTTACAAAGTTTCTACCCTAACAGTACCATTAACGTAAGACTTTGTAGACAAACTTCTTGAATTCTGGGGGCCAATCATTCAAACCATGACAATGGTTTTTATAGTGTGTTTTAGACTTGTTAGTGTCATTGAGTTGTATATATGATATAAATGAGGGTGTTCACATGCTTATCTATGTTCAGATAAGTACACAGAAACATGGCTTTCAATGCCTTGAAAGTGATATAAACAAATAAAAATTGGCAGTAGAAAGAGTTATGTACTTTATCTTTAGCAGGATCTTTTTTTAAAATTATCTTTATTTGAGAGATAAAGGGGTATACAGAAAGATCCTATCTACCTTCTAACTTCTCAAATGTCTGCAGTATCTGGGGCTTGGCAAAAGCCAAGATCAAGACTCCAACTCAAACACTCCAATATGGGATGCAAGAGCCCCCACAGCATCTTAACCACTAGGCCAAACGACTGCCCCATAATCTGTTTTCATCTTCTCATTTTACACATATGAATTTGCATTCTTTATTATTGTGCATGTTTTATCTGGTTTGTGGTTAGATAGATTAATATTTTAATTCATTTGAATAATTTTCTAGGCATATTTTTACTCATTTACTTCAATAAAATGGTTGAGATGGCAGAATTAAGAACATGAAGTTAATTAGATTACAGTGTATTGCATGACCAAGGGACATGTTCCAAACAGAATTCAGTGAATTCACACTGACTGTGAAGCGCATACTGTGCAATTAAACATAGAGACAATTGTTTATAATATAGAAAAGGTCACATTTGCTCCATTTGTGAGTGGAGGGCTGCAGAATGGCTTACTGTTTTTGAAGGTAGAGGAGTTTATGCTTTGTATGGTAACTGTAAACATGACTCTTTATTTAACACCACAAAAGATGAAACACTGTAAATGCACGCCACCTCCCTTACACTCTGAGATTCTATACTTTCTACTGCTCATATAAGCAATCAGAATACAAATAAAGCAAAGCAAAATTCACTTAATTTAGTCCCTTAAAATTTGAAGCAATAATAAAAATTGGCCACATTAAATTAATTTTTATTATGTAAATGGGAGATAAAAATTGTTTGATGGCTACGCTCATGCTGAGGACCCAGAAATGAAAATCAGCATTTTTAGAATGAATAGAAATTAATAAGAATAACAATATGTGGTCAAATAAGATGTGGCATAACATCTTTAATTTATTCTACTTTTTCTTTTGTCTCTGAAAAATACAATATTATCTTTACAAGACAGTACAATATATTAAAAATGATTTTTTAAAAAAATCGCAAATCAAAGCCAGGTGTGCCTCATTTTAGCGAGTAAATATTACCTGAATTATAGTGAAATATCAAATTGTATTTAAATTATAATTGAGATTTCCTGAAATATAATAGGATTCAGTAGTAAAACTTTCTACAAAGCAAATGATGTATTTGCTTAACAGTTATTTCCTAACTAATGTGTGGATTTTCATATTTTGGGAATAAAGGAGAGCACTGTGTGTAAAAATCTATAACAAACATTGGTTCTGATAAAATACTAAGGTACTACCAAATAGATGCATTCCTACATCAATATCAACTTATAGGAAAGATTAATGAAGTGGGTTCATATCAATTTTTGAATTATAATAGCTGTACTTTGTTTAAAGTAGTATACATAAGTATTTATGAGCAGAATAAAACCCCTAATCAGAATTTAAATTCATGGTTGAAGCATCCTCTGGACCCTTAAGTGTAGTATATGGGTATTTTATGAGTGTTTCAGATAGAAAATGGCTGAATGTGGAAATAGTATCTGGTTTTAATTTTAAAAAATTAAAAACCAGTAAAAGTTAATTTGAACGGATCATACAGAGCTACACTATGCAAATATATGCTTGAAGTTTAAATGTATGGTAGTCCAAAAGTGCAAATGGAGAAGCAGGGTTCTACTTTTATAGCACCATCTTGTGGAAATGTTATATAATTGTAGTACATAGAATATGGTGAAAGCAAACCAAATCAAAGTGTCCCTTCATGTCTCTTTCCAGGCTCTTCTATGTATGTAATATTTCACCAGCGCACCAATATTTTGTTTTTCATGTACTATTGCTTAGCTGCCAACAGTTTTGTAGAGGATCAATGCTTTATTATTATTGTTGTGTTTCACTGTCTGCATTCTTAAAGACATTCTACTCTAAGATCAATGAAAGTAAATTCCTGTGTTCTAGAATTAGTCTATAGTATGTTTAAGAACTAGAGGTAGAGCTTTAGTGTTGCTTCAAACTGAAGCTGACATTTTCATTCACAAATTCAAAATTTCCAACAAAAATGGCGGTTTGCCATTCATTCCACTTTTATTGCCTTTTTATTATCTATGAATGCTTTCTGAGTGTTTTTCCCACACTATTTCTAATTCTCCTCAAATCCAAAACATGGGATCTTGCTAAAATTAAGTAATGCCTATAATTGAAAGTTGTGGTCAAGAGTTTTAGGAAGCAATGGGTAGGAACAGGGATTAACTTTGCATCTGGAATCAAGAGATTGAAGATCATTCCTGTGATCACTTCCATTATGACCTTTATCAAGAAATTCAATGTCACTGAGGTTCAGTTTCCTCACAGGTCAAATGTAATGCATCATCTCAGAAGGTTATACTAGGCCAAATACCCTCCAAATGTGTCCTGGAGATTCCTTGCTTATTTCTAAGAAAGTTTCACAGGGTCTTTTAGGTCAAAACTATTTTCATCTTAATACAAAGACATCGTTTACCTTTTTCATTCCCATTCTGTCACAAATAATACAAAGGCTAGATGACAACCAGTATCACAACAGGCTGTGGAAGCAGCCATGAGAAGCCAGCTGTATTCTTTTATCTTAAATTTTTATTTTTAACTGGTACATAAAACTGTACATATTTGTGGGTATAATATGAAGCTTTTTGTACATATTTAATAAGGATAAACATACCTAGAGACATTTATCATTTTTTATGGTGAAAATATTCAAAATCCTTCCTTCTGTTTTTTAGAAACATGTATACTACATTATTACAAATGATACTCCACTACCTAGTGGAACACCAGTGAATTCTTCTACCTAACTAAAAGGTAGTACCTATTAATCAATCTTTCTCCCATCCTCCCTTTCTAATACCTCTCCAGCCTTTGCTAACTACCCTTCTAATCTCACCTTCTATGAGATCAACCTCTTTTGATTCCACATTTGAATATCATGAGGTCCTTGTCTTTCTTTGCTTAACTTTGTTTAACATAATGGCTTCCGCTTCCATCCGTGTTGTTCCAGATGACAAGATTTCATCTTTTTATGGCCAAATAGTATTCAATTATGCAAATGTCTCTTTTTATTCATGTGTCAGTTGGTAGACACTTTGTTCATTTTCATTTCTAGGCTATTGTGTAGAGTGTTGCATTAAACATGGGAGTGCACGGTGTCCTCGGCAAGCTTATTTCCTTGTCTTTGGAACTCACATATACCCACTGGTTGGATTGTGGGTGATGTGGTAGTTCTATATTTAATTTTTTGAGGACTCTCCACACTATTTTCCAAAATTAAAGATTCATAAAATGTCAAACACTATCATATTTTCCAATTTATAAAAAATATATTTTTTAAAAAGGCTTATTTGAGAGGCAGAGCTCTTATCCATTGGTTTACTTCCAAAATGCTTGCAATGAACAGGATTGGGCCGGACAGAAGCTGGAAGCTGGGAACTACCAGCTGTCCTACCTGAGTGTCAGGAACCCAGTTGCTTTAGCCATTAATACTGCCTCCCATGTTCTGCTTTAGCAGGAAGCTGGATTCGGATCTGGAGCTGAGTATGGCAATCAGATATTCTGAAACAGGACATAAGTAAATTAAAAAAATTAAGATTTATTTTACTTTATTTGAAAGAGTTACAGAGAGAGGTAGAGACAGAGAGAGGTCTTCCATCTGCTGGTTCACTCCCCAGCGAGCTGCAATGGCCGGAGCTGAGCTGATCTGAAGCAAGAAGCTGTGGCCCACACTGTCCGGATAGTGGGCCAATGACATTCTTCGACAAGAAGCAGTGGAGACAGTTTTGGTGAACATGTCTGTTTATTAACAATCAGTCACAGGATTTTATGGGGCAGGCAAAGGTGAGTAGCTAGTTCAGAGCAACACTAATTATATAGGATAAAGCTGATACTGGTGTCTCTATACTTCTCCAATCAGCTTGAAAGTCAGCCTACATAGCCTTCCAAGTGGTCTTTATGGGTCTGGGTCACACCTGGAAGTTATTCACCTAGTTGATAATTACAAGACCCTTCAACAGGAAGCTGGAGGTGGAGGAAATGTTCCTGGGGTCCCTGCCACCTGCCAGCAGCCAAGTCATGTTTTGAGGTCCCAGTGTGCTGAGCCCCCAACTTGGGTTTTTCCCAGGGGGGCATGGCATGCCATGCCCTCTTAACCACTTGCATGGGCTAGGCAGGCAGTCTCCCAGCCAGGCACAGGATCAGCCACAAGAAGCCAGGAGCTTTTTCCTAGTCCCCCATGAGGGTGCAGGCACTCCAGGACTTGGGCCATCCTCTGCTGCTTTCCCAGGCACTTTAGCAAAGAGTTGGATCAGAAGTGGACTAGGACTCCAAGCAGTGACCATGTGGGATGCTTTTGCTGCAGGCAGGAGTTTTAACCTGCTGCACCACAGTGCCGGCCCCCAGCACATGAGTATCTTAACTGGCTATAAAAGATATTTTCATACTACTATATAGTGTTAACCTATTATGAAGTCATTGTTATTATAAATGAATTAATAAAAATGGAAAATATTAACATATCTGTATTAAAATTCTTTGTTCTCAAAACTTATTAAGAGTATAAAGGTGGTCTGAGATCCTGTTTATTGAACTGATGTTGTAGGGATGCATGAGATGCTATTTTGCAGAATAATGCCCATACAGAATAGGCATTTAATAATTGTTTTAAAAGACACCTTTGCTTGCAATAACATTAGACAATTTTATATGCCATATTTCCTGTTCTCATAATAATTAAATAGCACAATGTATACACAAAAAAATAGCAACAGGGGCCAGCGTTTTGGTACAAAAGTGGGTCAAGCCACCACTTGCATTGCCTACAAACCATATTGTAGTGCTGGGTATAGTTCCACCCATTCTGATTCTAATTCAGCTTCCTGTTAATGTTCTTAGGAGGGCAGTTAATGATGGCCCAAAGGCTGGGCCCCTGCCACTCATGCAGGGGGCCTGAAGGGAGATCAGGGCTCCTGGTTTCAGCCTGGCCCAGAACTGGCAGTTGCAGTCATTTGGGTAATGAACCAGTAGATGGAAGATCTCCCTATCTCTGTCTCCCCTCTCTGCTGTTTGCCTTTCAAATAAATAAATAAATGTTTAAAAAAAGGAGAAAAAACTATAGTTTTTTTGTTGAGGAGAAATTGGTCAGCAAAATATTTTCATGGCCATTTGGCTTTTTTTTTTTTTAATTTAAAACACTATAAGTTTTGTTATTTCCTGGGAATGTTGCCATAAGAAAATGAAATTTCTTTTATGAAAGAGTTTTATACAGAGAAAAGGGGATGTTAAGTTCTTTAAAAGTGAAAAATGTTAAAAAGTAGGATTGCTTATGCAATTCCAATTTTGCATTTTATATGATTATTTAGTACTCCATTCATTCACGCAGTCCTTTATTTATTTATCCTTTCAATCAGCATATATTCATTTATAACCTTCTGAATACCAGGCACTGTGATTATTTCTGAGATGCAGTGATGTGTAAGTCTTAATTCCTGCCCTCAACAAAATTACAGTTAAGCTGTAAACAGGAACAAAGAATAAAAGGTGGGTATAACTGAATGTAACCATAGATTCTCTAACTTGCTGCCAAACATTAAAAGGAGACATCATTTTTTTCAATTACACCGCTGTCAATCATGAATATCATGAAGGAACAATTATGGAGTAAGGAAAAGGGATTGGGTAAGGAAAAGCAGATGATGGTAAGTCAGCAAATGGTGTGCTTTTGAGGAGTAGGAACGTGTGAAATGAAATTACGACAGCAAAGACTCTACGTATTTGCAGTAATTAGCCAGGTGTGGCCTGCTGATAGTGCTTGGCAGAATTGTGTATAGAATAGAAATGGAAAGTTCGCTGAGGATTTTGGTTTAAATAGAACAGCTACTCTGTGTAGGGAGAAGTGTAAATAGGGAAAAGCGTAAATAACAGCTGGCAGTAGTTATGTTTCTCGGAAATCTAAACAGTGTTCTGTTTTTGAATATAGGTTAAAGTAGATCTGATATGCCAATGCTTTTTTTAGAATCTGGAGTCTTAAAATTCTGTAGAAACAGAGACTGGTGTGATTTTGTGCTCTACAGATTATAGGCACTCTTGGTGTAATGTTAAAACTACCATTCACTGCTGGGAAAACTTAATTATTTTGGAAACATTTAGTAGATTCAGAGCATTCCTATATTTATGTTTTAAAGTCTAACCTTATATATATTAACAAGAAAAGTCAATCTAATAACCAGATCAAAGCCAAAGCTAGTGCTGTTTTTACACCATTTCAAAAAAATTGTTTAATTTTGAAAGCCAGAGAGACTGAGACAGAGATGCTTGCTCCCCAAATGACCCCTATTGCCAGGGCTAGGAGCCAGGAACTCAATTTGCGTTTCCCATTTGGATAGCAGGGGCCCAAGTCTTTGATCCATCACCCGCCGTCTCCTAAGTTGCACACTGGCAGGAAGCTGGGATCAGAAGTGGAACCAGGATTTGGACACATACACTATTGCTTTTAGTGTCTTAGCTACTGTTCTGAACACCCACCTCCATCATTTTTTTTTTTTAATATAGAATGATGATGCTATGTGTAAAACACTTCAAAATTTTGCAAATATTCCCCTTCCACTTACAATAGACAACATTCTTGGTTTACTAAGCCATAAAAAATACAAACCAGTATATAGGCCACTTAGTTTTCAGAAGGAATATGCAGCTTTTGTCTCTCTATCTGAAGTTTTTCAAGCACATTTGTGTTCTGGAGTTTCTGTTCTAATAAAATGTGATACTTAAGCGTAGATTATATGAGTTTCTAAGATAAGTATTATAAAATTTTTAATTTTATAATCTGTATATTTTACTAATGTAAACAATGTTTTGAAGATCTCTAATAACAGAGATGTTAATTTTAATATTTCCTAATTTAATAAAAAGAAACAATTTACTTCATGTGTGTTATATGCGGATTTTGGAAACTGCCCCTTTTTTTCAGATTAGTATTCCTATTATTTTAGAAAACCAATTTGAAAATCATACTAGAGTCATAGTTTCTCAGCATTGTAAGGAAACTCACAGTCTCCTAGTTTGACAATCCATATTTTGCTTGATACCATCTATTCTTTATTACTTTTGGTGACAGCAAACTTCTTAATCTCTAAGACCTCCAATTCTATCTTGACATGTCTCTGGCTGTCATAGCTTGTGCACTCAGTTGTTGGCATTTTCTCTTTAACTACAGTAAATAGTTATGTATTTTCCTTCACTTCTAATGATGCAATTTTTAGCTCCCTAGAACACTCCAGAACATTCTTAGTTTCTTGAAGTTCCTAAAAAAATTAATTTTTTCTCATTGGAAGTTTTTAGTTATTTCATTGCCAAATAAAACTTAAACTTTCCTGATACTTTTCTTTTTTTAAGAAATCGATGCTGGCTTTCTATTTTGGTCATTGATTACATGCATGTGTTTTCAAAATTTATATATTTTTAGTTAAAAAATCAGAAGCCTCTGGAAATTCCTGTGTAACTCTAGTATATTATTTCATATTTTCTTGTATTTAATTCTCATGGGTATAAATAGTTATTTTGCATTTAGAATCGGTTTTAAAAGTATTTTTCCTACTGATGAAAGGACACTTTTTGAAGAAATGTATTCCTCAGTCAACAAAAAACATGCCTTTATCTGCGTGTATGTCTACTCCTCCTGCCATTTCATGTAAAGACATTTGCTTATTATTATAAAAATTAGTTTTCTAATTTGTTGGATATTGTTGGATAGATAGGTGAACACTTAAAAAATTTCATGGAAAATCAAATTAAAAGATGTTTATTCTGGTGCTAAAGCAACTTGATATGTTATCCCTCTTAGTATTTTTTTTTTGTTTGTTAATACTTTTGGTTGAATACTGTAATCAATACACAATTCTTCTTAAGTGCTGAAACTTAACTGGAAAGTGATCACTGTTAAATGTAAGAGTGGGAATAAGAGAGGGAAGAGATGTGCAATTTGGAACATGCTCAAGCTGACTGCCCCAAACGGTAGAGTTAGAAACATACCAGTGGATTCCAATTCAATCCCATCAAGGTGGCATGTACCAATGCCATCTCACTAGTCCCAGTGATCAATTTCTGTTCACAATTGATCATAATGATAGGATGAAGAACCAAAGGGATCACATAAACAAGAATAGTGTCTGCAAATACTAACTGATAGAATCAAAAAGGGAGAGAATGATCCAACATGGGAAGTGAGATACACAGCAGACTCATAGAATGGCAGATGTCCTAAATAGCACTCTGGCCTCAGAATCAGCCCTTAAGGCATGCGGATCTGGCTGATGCAGATCCAGCTGAGAAGCCCATGAGAGTATTTCAGGCATGGAAAGCCAAGACATTCTGGGGAAAAAAAAAAAAAAAAACCTAAATGAAAGATCTCCACGAGAGAGATCCCAGTGGAAAGAACGGGTCATCAAAGAAGGAAGTACCTTTCTCTGAAGTGAGGAGAGAACTTCCACTTTGACCATGGCCTTGTCTAAATATGATCAGAGTCGGTGAACTCAGGGGGCTTCCATAGCCTTGGCAACTCATGACAAGAGCCTAGGGTGATTACTGATGCCATAAACAAGAGTGTCAATTTGTTAAGTCAACAACAGGAGTCACTGTGCACTTACTCCTCATGTAGGATCTTTGTCCTTAGTGTGCTGTACACTGAGATTTAATGCTATAACTAGTACTCAAACAGTATTTTTCACTTTATGTTTCTGTGTGCGAGCAAACTGTTGAAATCTTTACTTAATGTATGCTAAACTGATCTTCTGTATATAAAGAGAATAGAACATGAATCTTGATGTGGATGGAAGGGGAGAGGGAGTGGGAAAGGGGAGGGTTGCGAGTGGGAGGGACGTTATAGAGGGGAAGCCATTGTAATCAATATTCTGTACTTTGGAAATTTATATTCATTAAATAAAAGTTAAAAAAAAAGGAATCCATGCATACTTTTAACATAATATAAGAAACTTTGGAAGACCCCTTGATATATAATATATAATATGTAATATTTAATATATAATTGATTACATAATTATAGTTACTTATATATTGATATATAATTGATTATATAATGCATAATTGATTACTGTAGTGAAACAAGCTAACATATCCATAATCTCACATGGTTCCTGAATTCCCTTGCACCCATCTGCATTGCAGCACGAGCAGCTAAAATCTACTCATTTAGAAAAAATCATTGATACTATACACTACTTTTTATAACTTTTATTTAATGAATACACATTTCCAAAGTACAGCTTATGGATTACAATGGCTTCTGCCCCCCATAACTTCCATCCCACCACCAACCTTCACCTTTCCCACTCCCTCTCCCCTTCCATTCATATCAAGATTCATTTTCAATTCTCTTTATATACAGAAGATCAGTTTAGCATATATTAAGTAAAGATTTCAACAGTTTGCACTCACATAGAATGACAAAGTGAAAAATACTGTTTGAGTACTAGTTATAGCATTAAATCACAATGTACAGCACATTAAGTACAGAGATCCTAAAGAGCGTAAGTGCACAGTGACTCCTGTTATTGACTTAACAAATTGACACTCTTGTTTATGGCATCAGTAATCACCCTAGGCTCTTGTCATGAGTTGCCAAGGCTATGGAAGCCTTTTGATTTCACCGACTCTGATCATATTTAGACAAGGTTGTAGTCAAAGTGGAAGTTCTCTCCTCTCTTCAGAGAAAGGTACCTCCTTCTTTGAAGACCTGTTCTTTCCACTGGGATCTCTCTCGTGGAGATCTTTCATTTAAGTCATTTTTTGTTTCTTTGTTTGCCAGAGTGTCTTGGCTTTCCATGCATGAAATACCCTCATGGGCTTCAAAGCTGGATCCTCATCAGCTGGATCCACATGCCTTAAGGGCTGATTCTGAGGCCAGAGTGCTGTTTAGGACATCTGCCATTCTATGGGTCTGCTGTGTATCTCACTTCCCATGTTGGATCATTCTCTCCCTTTTTTATTCTATCAGTTAGGATTTGCAGACACTAGTCTTGTTTATGTGATCCCTTTGATTCTTTTTTTTTTTTTTTTTACAGGCAGAGTGGACAGTGAGAGAGAGAGACAGAGAGAAAGGTCTTCCTTTTGCCGATGGTTCACCCTCCAATGGCTGCCGCGTCCAGTGCACTGCGGCTGGCGCACCGCGCTGATCCGATGGCAGGAGCCAGGTACTTATCCTGGTCTCCCATGGGGTGCAGGGCCCAAGCACTTGGGAAAACCTCCACTGCACTCCCGGGCCACAGCAGAGAGCTGGCCTGGAAGAGGGGCAACCGGGACAGAATCCGGCGCCCCGACAAGGACTAGAACCCGGTGTTCCAGCGCCGCAAGGCGGAGGATTAGCCTATTGAGCCGCGGCGCCGGCCCGTGATCCCTTTGATTCTCAGTCCTATCATTATGATCAATTGCAAACAGAAATTGATCACTGGGACTAGTGAGATGGCATTGGTACATGCCACCTTGATGGGATTGAATTGGAATCCACTGGTATGTTACTAACTCTACCGTTTGGGGCAGTCAGCTTGAGCATGTCCCGAATTGTGCATCTCTTCCCTCTCTTATTCCCACTCTTACATTTAACAGTGATCACTTTTCATTTAAGTTTCAACACTTAAGAATGACTGTGTATTAATTGCAGAATTCAACCAATAGTATTAAGTAGAACCAACAAAAAAAATACTAAGAGGGGTAACGTATTAATTTGTTCATCAACAGTCAGGGCAAGGGCTGATGAAGTCACTTTTTCTCATAGTGTTCATTTCACTTCAACAGGTTTCCTTTTTGGTGCTCTGTTAGTTGTCACCTATCAGGGAGAACATATGATATTTTCCCTTTGGGATTGGCTTGTTTCACTCAGCATAATGTTTTCCAGATTCCTCCATTTTGTTGCAAATGACTGGATTTCATTGTATTTTTACTGCTGTATAGTATTCTATAGAGTACATGTCCCAGAGTTTCTTTATCCAGTCTACTGTTGATGGTCATTTAGGTTGATTCCAGGTCTTAGCTATTGTGAATTGAGCTGCAATAAACATTAAGGTGCAGACCGTTTTTTTTGTTTGTTTGTTTGTTTGCCAATTTCATTTCCTTTGGGTAAATTCCAAGGAGTGGGATGTCTGGGTTGAATGGTAGGGTTATATTCAGGTTTCTGAGGAATCACCAGACTGACTTCCATAGTGGCTTAACCAGTTTGCATTCCCACCAACAGTCGATTAGTGTCCCTTTTTCCCCACATCCTCCCATCATCTGTTGTTGGTAGATTTCTGAATGTGAGCCATTCTCGCTGGGGTGAGGTGGAACCTCATTGTGGTTTTGATTTGCATTTCCCTGATTGCTAGTGAACTTGAACATCTTTTCTTGTGCCTGTTGGCCATTTGGATTTCCTCTTTAGAAAAATGTCTATTGAGGTCCTTGGCCCATCTCTTAAGTGGGTTGTTGGTTTTGTTGTTGCGGAGTTTCTAGATCTCTTTGTAGATTCTGGTTGGTAACCCTTTATCAGTCGTATAGTTTGCAAATATTTTTTACATTCTGTTGGTTGCCTCTTCACTTTCCTGACCGTTTGTTTTGCAGTACAGAAACTTCTCAATTTGATGCAATCCCAATAGTTAATTTTGGCTTTGACTGCCTGCACCTCCAGGGTCTTTTCTAGGAAGTCTTTGCCAGTACCTGTATCTTGAGGGTTTCTCAAATGTTCTCTAATAATTTGATGGTGTCGGGTCATAGATTTAGGTCTTTAATCCACGCTGGGTGGATTTTTGTGTAAGGTGTAAGGTAGGGGTCTTGCTTCATGCTTCTGCACGTGGAAATCCAGTTTTCCCAGCACCATTTATTGAATAGACTGTCCTTGCTCCAGGAATTGGTTTTGGATCCTTGATCAAATATAAGTTGGCTTAGATATTTGGATTGATTTCTGGTGTTTCAATTCTGTTCCATTGGTCTATCCATCTGTTTCTGTACCAGTACCATGCTGTTTTGATTACAACTGCCCTGTAGTATGTCCTGAAATCTGGTATTGTGATGCCTCTGGCTTTGTTTTTGTTGTACAAAATTGCTTTAGCTATTCGAGGCCTCCTGAGTCTCCATATGAATTTCAGCATCATTTTTTCCAGATCTGAGAAGAATGTCTCTGGTATCTTGATTGGTATCTCATTGAATCTGTAAATTGCTTTTGGGAGAATGGACATTTTGATGATGTTGATTCTTCCAATCCATGAGCATGGAAGATTTTTCCAGTTTTTGGTATCCTCCTCTATTTCTTTCTTAAAGATTTTGTAATTCTCATCGTAGAGATATTTAACATCCTTGGTTAAGTTTATTCTAAGGTATTTGATTGTTTTTGTAGCTATTGTGAATAGGATTGATCTTAGCAGTGCTTTCTCAGCTGTGGCATTGCCTGTGTATACAAAGGCTGTTGATTTTTGTGCATTGATTTTATATCCTGCTACTTTGCCAAACTCTTCTATGAGGTCCAATAGTCTCTTAGTGGAGTTCTTTGGATCCTCTAAATAAAGAATCATATCATCTGCAAAGAGGGATAGTTTGACTTCTTCCTTACCAATTTGTAACCCTTTAATTTCTTTTTCTTGCCTGATGGCTCTGGCTAAATCTTCCAGAACTATGTTGAATAGCAATCGTGAGAGTGGGCATCCCTGTCTGGTACCAGATCTCAGTAAAATGCTTCCAACTTTTCCCCATTCAATAGGATGCTGGCCGTGGGTTTTTCATAAATTGCTTGACTGTATTGAGGAATGTTCCTTCTACACCCAGTTTTCTTAGAGTTTTCATCATGAAAGGGTGTTCTATTTTATCAAATGCTTTCCCTGCATCTATTGAGATAATCACATGGTTTTTCTTCTGCAGTTGCTTAATATGGTGTATCACATTGATTGATTTGCAAACACTGAAGCATCCCTGCATACCAGGGATAAATCCCACTTGGTCTGGTAGGATGATTTTTCTGATGTGTTGTTGTATTCTATTGGCCAGAATTTTATTGAGGATTTTTGTGTCTATGTTCATCAGGGATATTGGTCTGTAATTTTCTTTCAATGCTGCATCTTTCTCTGGCTTAGGGATTAAGGTGATGCTGGCTTCATAGAAAGAATTTGGGAGGATTCCCTCTTCTTCGATTGTTCTGAATAGTTTGAGAAGAATTGGAATTAGTTCTTCTTCAAATGTCTGGTAGAATTCAGCAGTGAATCCATCTGGTCCTGGGCTTTTCTTTGTTGGGAGGGCTTTTATTACTGTTTCAATTTCTGTCTCAGTTATGGGTCTATTTAGGTTTTCTATGTCTTCCTGGTTCAATTTAGGTAGATTGCATGTGTCCAGAAATCTATCCATTTCTGATAGGTTTCCCTGTTTGCTGGCATACAAGTCCTTAGAGTAATTTCTGATGATTCTTTTTATTTCTGTGGTGTCTGTTGTTACGTTTCCTTTTTCATTTCCGATTTTATTGATTTGGGTCTTTTCTCTTCTTTTTTTAGTTAGTTGGGCCAATGGGGTGTCAATTTTGTTTATTTTTTCAAAAAACCAGCTCTTCGCTTGGCTGATTTTTTGTAATTATTTTTGGATTCAATGCGGTTGATTTCTTCTCTGATTTTAATTATTTCTCTTCTCCTACTAGATTTGGGTTTGGTTTGCTGCAGTTTTTCTAGATCCTTGAGATGCATTGAAAGCTCCTCTATTTGGTGCCTTTCCAATATCTTGATGTAGGCACCTATTGATATAAACTTTGCTCTTAACACTGCTTTTGCTGTATCCCATAAGTTTTGATATATTGTGTTGTTATCCTCATTTACTTCCAGAAAATTTTTGATTTCTCTTTTAATTTCTTCTATGACCCATTGTTCATTCAGGAGCGTGTTGTTCAGTCTCCATGTGTTTGCATATGCTCTAGGGATTCCTGATTGCTAATTTCCACCTTCACTCCACTGTGGTCTGAGAAACTGCATGGTATGATTCTAATTCTTTTAAATTTGCTGAGACTTGCTTTATGGCCTAGTATGTGATCAATCCTAGAGAAGGTTCCATGCACTGCTGAGAAGAATGTGAAATCTGTAGATGTAGGGTTGAAAGTTCTGTAGATATCTGTTAGATCCATTTGGGCAATAGTGTCAATTAAATCTGCTGTTTCCTTGTTGATCTTCTGTCTGGATGATCTGTCTATTTCTGAGAGTGGAGTATTGAAGTCCCCCAGTACTATTGTATTGGAATCTAAGTCTCCCTTTAAGTCCCTTAACATATCTTTTAAATAGACCGGTGCCCTGTAATTAGGTGCATATACATTTATATTGAACCCTTAATCATTATATAGTGTCCCTCTTTGTCTCTCTTAACAGTTTTTGTGTTAAAGTTTATTTTGTCTGATATTAAGATGGCTACACCAGCTCTTTTTTTGGTTTCTGTTGGCATGGAATATCTTTTTCAACCTTTCACTTTCAGTCTGCATGCATCTTTGTTGGAAAGATGTGTTTCTTGTATTCGTCTGCTCTACCCCTGGGACCACACAAAGAGTTTATGCAGCCCTCAGTGTGGTCTCAAATTTCTCAGCAGTCTCTCACCAGGTTGCCAGGGTTACCATGTTTGTGTACTCAGTGAGTTCTCTCGCCCCCCCCCCCCCCCCGCTCAGATTTTCACAGTCTCAGTTCGTTAGCTCCACACTTTCACTAGGTCCTAACTTCCTGTTATTTCTCCCCACTAGAGTCAGGTTTTTCTGCTTGGCTGATGGCGGGTGCTGCTTTACGTATGTCCAAAATGGCACCTGCTCTTTGTCTTGCTTGGCTTTGTAAGGTGAGTGGAGAGAGAGGCCAGTGTCCATGCCGGTTCCCCTTACTTATTCATTTTTTTCCTCTCCTCCAGTCAGCCTGGTGAACTTTCCCCAGCAGGGCTTCAGGCCTCATTCCCTCTAGGCGCTTTCTGCCTTTCCCCACCAATGTCTCAGGTTATCGAGGTTTTTGTCTCACCTCCCCTTCCAGCGTTGGTGCGCAGACTCCATGGCTCGGCTTCCGCAGCTTGGCTTCCGTGGCTCGGCTTCCACGCCGTGGGCATCCTTGCTCTCCCCGTAGGTCCTCCGTGTCACATCCACTAGATCCACAAGAGTTTCCTCTGCAATTTTTTCCTGAGCCTTTTCCTGAGACTACAGTAACTCCACTTTTATTAAACTATCTTTTCCCGGACTATCAGTACGTGCCCTCACTATTCCGCCATCTTGGCTCCACCCGCTATACACTATTGCTAACTGTAGTCTTCAGGTTGTGCATTAGATCTTTCAACTTGTTCACTCAATATGTCTGACATTTTATATCACTTGACCTATTTCTCTCAATTATTTTACAAAATTTCTTATTCTAAACAATACTTTCCAATGAAAACATTTTCCTACTTATCGGAAAATAATTTTATATTTCATAACTATAGCCCAATTTATCTGTGATTCTCCAATACACAATACTTAATTTATTTGCATGCTGTTTAATAACTACTGGAATTGTATTTCATTGCTGGTTATTCAGGGATACTTCATTACAATATAACCTTTGCTGAGTGCTTTCAATGCAATTAGATTCTACCTGGGAATCATCTTAAAATATCAATCAAGCTTTCTAGTTTTGTTTATTTTAGCACATAATGTTTTTCAGGTGACAAGGCTGGCAAATAGAACCTTATTAGAATATGTGATCTTAGTTTTGGATAACTCACCTTTCATTTTTTTTCTCCTGGCACTTTCTTCTGAAATTTGATATAATAAATAAGAAGCTTAGAAATGTCTTTTAGAATGTGGAAACTTCTAAGATTATATTCAACAGATCAATTACTTATTAATTACCTTCTCATAGGTAGGTGTCATCCCTAAATAATTTCATCTATTATACAAAGTAATTATTTTGCCTTAAACTAAAAAAATTAATTTAAAATCATGATCTTTTTTATAATGCAATGTGGACATAAATTAAAATTTTAAGCTTATGAATCTTTTAGTGAGTTTTTTTGGTTATTTAATTATTTAGTAAGTTCTAATCATCCAGTTAAGAAAAGATGTTAACAGACTTAGGGGAGTATGTTAACTTCTATCTGTTCTTCCTTAATGTGACTGCTGATAGGCAATTTTTTCTTAAGACTCCAGTTTTGTTGGATTGCTGTAAGAGTAGCAGTTTAAATGGGAGTACACTCCTTTCCCTAAAGCCACATGAAGTACCTGCTTTTTCTGTGTTCTGGAATGAATGTTAAATATATTTTTTTGCCTATCATCTGACAATCCAAATCTAGAATTGCCATTTTTCTTTGATGTTTTACATATACCCTGCTTTATACATTATGAAATATTCTATTTACACACCACAGAATCCTTAAACATAGGGTGCGTCTTACCTGCATTTATATATGTAGAGAACACTTACAGAAGCCTTTATTCCTTCAAGTTTAAGGAAAGGAAATTGTGTTACCTCTGTGTCAGCTCTTGCCCTTTCCTGTACCTGCCTGTCCCCAACATTTTTCAAATAATGTGGCAGAAACAAGTGATATAATCTGAAAAGCAAGGATTTTCACTGAGGAACAGGTGGGAGGAAGAGAAGGGGTAAAGGGGAGATGAAGGTGAGGAAGGAGAGATATTCTGCCTTTGCCAGCAGGGCATGGATCATTTCTAGAGGATACTCTTTGCTGCCATGGCCATCTTTCCATTCTGAGATGAATTAAGCCAAAATGCTGAAGGTGACAAAGAGAAAAAAAATAGTTTACATTCTTAATGAAATCCTTGCCATATCCCATGGCCTAGTCTACCTTAGTGCTTAATTTTGTTAAATGTTGAATCACATTATTTAGAAATATTTTAATATATTTCTTTTTTTATTCTTGTTGAAAAACACAATTTTTTAATCCCATGACTGAATTCCTGTAATTTCTCTAATCCCTTTTTATTCAACATGATTGGAGCTTCCATTTAAGTTTCTTTCCTTTAAAGTTTCTCTGTTTAAACTTTAATACTTATGTTTTTACTTCCTTCTCTCCCTACTGCTAATGGATAAGAGGCTCTAAAAATAACAGTATGATAAATGGAAAGGAGGAATTTGAGGTGATCGAGTCACTGTATTTCAATTATATGTAATCGTGTTGACACTTTGAAAAACACTGTAGGAATCAATAAATAGAAACAATGATGTTTTATTATTTTTCATATCACTGGCCAATAAGCCAAATGCTTATCATTCTTTCTCTCTCTCTCTCTCTCTCTCTCTCTCTCTCAGAACTTTGGTGAGTAAACAATTTTGCCATTAAAAATATGCTAGCAATTTTATACCCCACAAACTCAGTAATGTAAAAAAAAAAAATGTTCTTGGTTGGCACTGTGGCTCACTTGGCTAATCCTCCACCTGCATTGACGGCTCCCTGGGTTCTAGTCCCAGTTGGGGCGCCGGATTCTGTCCCGGTTGCTCCTTTTCCAATCCAGCTCTCTGCTGTGGTCTGGGAAGGCAGTAGAGGATGGCCCAGGTCCTTGGGCCCTGCACCTGCATGGGAGATCAGGAGAAGCACCTGGCTCCTGGCTTCGGATCGGTACAGCATGCCAGCTGCAGCAGCCATTCAAGGGGTGAACCAATGGAAAAAGGAAGACCTCTCTCTCTCTCTCTCTCTCTCACTGTCTAACTCTGCCTGTCAAAAAAAATTGTTCTTTATATTTTTATGAAGAGCAAGGTTAATCTCTCTCTTGTAGACCCACATTCCACTTGATTTCAAAAAACTTTCTATTCTCAGAAAATTTATTTCTAGGATAGTCACTGAGATCATAGTGTATTTTAATGTTAAGCTTAGTCAAATTCAGATTTTTTTTACCTATCATCTTTGTTGTAGAACCTGTGTCCCTAAAACTTCTATGGCATTGTGATATTTCATGAAGGAATATATAGGAATAGTCTACATTCATTCTCTGTTGGCATCCCATGAGAGGAAATAAAAATTCACAATGGGTTTTTTATTTATTTGTTTAGATTTATTTATTTGAAAATCAGAGTTACACAGAGAGGCAGAGAGAGAGAAGTCTTCTGTCTGATGGTTCACTCCCCAATTTGGTTACAATGGCTACAATGGCCAGAGCTGTGCTGATCTGAAGCCAGGAGCCAGTAGCTGCCACACGGGTGCAGGGTACCAAGGACTTGGGCCAACTTCCACTGCTTTCTCAGGTCATAGCAGAGAGCTGGATTGGACGTGGAGCAACCAGGACTCAAACTGGCATCCATACGAGATGCTGGCACTGCAGGCAGTGGCTTTACCCGCTACACCACAGTGCCAGCCCCTCACAATGGAACAATGGGTTTTAATCATTGGCAACTCTCCAGTTGCTTTTTTTTTTTTTTTTTTTTTGGACAGGCAGAGTTAGACAGTGAGAGAGACAGAAAGGGCTTCCTTTTTCCGTTGGTTCACCCCCTAAGTGGCCCCTATGGCCTGCACGCTGTGCCCGATGCATTGCGCCAATCCAAAGCCAGGAACCAGGTGCTTCCTCCTGGTCTCCATGCTGGTGCAGGGTCCAAGCACTTGGGCCATTCTCCCCTGCCTTCCCGGGCCACAGCAGAGAGCTGGACTAGAAGAGGAGCAACTGGGACAGAATCCGGCGCCCGGACCAGGACTGGAACCCAGGGTGCTGGTGCTGCAAGCGGAGGATTAGCCAAGTGAGCCATGGTGCCGACTGTCCACAGTTGCTCTTATCAACATATCCATTATTCTCATAGTATTGATGAGGCTTGATGGCATTTAAAACATGTGTTTTATGTCCATTTGAGTCGGTATTAATACCTCCTTTTCCCTTCTCATGGTGCAAAGTACAGCTGGCTGTGTTTCCCCTGTTCAGGGTATTTGAGAATATAAAAATTCCTGTTTTTAGCATTGGTCTAATGATCTTTGCACAAGTTAGGAAATAAAAAAAAGGTGATATTGTCTCCTGTTCTTTTTGAGGTCCAAAATATATTTGTTAAAAGAGTTGTTTAGGGGCTGGCACTTTGTTGCAGTGAGTTAAGCTGCCCTCTGCAATGCCAGCATCCCATACGGGTGCCAATTCAAGTTCCAGCTGTTCCACTTCTCATCCAATTTCCTGCTAATTCACCTGGAAAAGCAGCAGAAGATAACTGAAGTCCATGGTCCCCTGCGCACATGTGAAAGACCTCAAAGAGGTGCCTAGCTCCTGGCTTCGGTATGGCCCAGCCTGGCTATTGCAGCCAAACGGAGAGTGAACCAGAAAATGGACTGACTCTCTCTCTCTCTCTCTCTGTCTCTCATTGTCTCTTTCTGTAACATTGTCTTGCAAATAAATAAATAAATAAATATTTTTAAAAAGAGTTAATATGTTAAATAATTATAAAATTTGAAGCAATGTTAATATGGTGTAAGAGGTGAGTTGAATAGTCTTACTGTTCATTTACATACTGAAATGCAGCTAAGTGGAAACTTGCAAAACATTGCCATGCTATCACTAGTATTCTTTGAATAGTGACGGAAGACCTTTCTCTCTTTCTCTCTCTCAGTGTCTAACTCTGGCTGTAAAAAAAAAAAAAAAAAAAAAAAAAAAAAAAAAAAAAAAAGAATAATGAGGAATAATTTCAGTAAAGATTAATCTACCCATTTTCTCTTCTACCAGATACTTATCTTAATCAGTTCCCTCCCTAATAATCTATACGAGTATATCTCTTGAAAAATGTATTTATTCTTAGTAATAAAACTTAATTATTTTTAACAGTTTGCCACATTCACTTCATATGTAGACATTTTAAACATATACATATATACTATTTTTCTTGAAAAGAAGGACACTAATATCAAAAAACGAGGAATTCATGATAATGATCATAATCTGGGAGTAAAGAAAATATATTTTCATTTATGTGGCATAATTCAGTGAAGGAATATATAACAATATACTAAGTGATATGGCATCCACATAATTTTTATACTTTCTCTATATTAGTTGACATATATACAAGAAAATGTCATATTTGTGGTTTTGGGTCTGGTTTATTTCACTTAGCATAATGCCTTCCAGCTCTATACTTTTTTCCAAATGTCAACAATTTGTGGTTTTTTCTTGGCTGAGTAATATTTCATCATGTTTTTATACCACATTTTCTTTATCTTTAGTGGGATCCGGGTTGATTCCAAATGCTTCCTATTGTGAATTGAGCTGCTATAAATATGGGAATGCTGGTATCTTCTCTGTAGGCTGATTTCTCTTCTTTTGACAAATATATCTCTAAGATAACTTATCACAACCAGATCTGCAGGGCAAGTCCTTCTTATATAGAAACCAAAACATGACTTTATCAAGGTCATTATCACTTGACCGCCAAAAGAGAGTCAAATTTGCAGGTTTCTTCACAATAACTGCATCAAATAAGTACATTTAATTTGTATTCCTTAATAAGTAAAAATATGATGCTTTTAAATTTGAGTCTAATATATGATTAAATTAAAATAGAATATTAGGGATGGTACTTGTTCTATTTTTTTAATAAAGAATATATTTTTAAATGTTGATAATAGACTTTTACTCATGATTCTAGGAACCTTATGGTCAAATTCTCTTTTCCAGTCCTGTGGTCTCTTAAAATTCAAGATTTTTTTTACCTCAAAAAATATATTTTAAGATATGACAATTAAAATTGACTACCCAATAAATATCATAATCAATGTACACTTTCTCAGAAATAGGTAATTTCTATAATTGCAACAAATGAAAGTTTTCAAGTACTATAAATTCTTAAAGATATCTTCTGTCGAAGTTGTACTAGCAAGATCTTTATTGTTGCTATTAATTGACCTTGAATCTATCTTTAAAGTGTTAATAGAGCTGGGGCCAATGCTGTGGTGCAGCGAGTTAACGCCATGGCCTGAAGCACCAGCATCCCATATGGGCACCGGTTCTAGTACGGGCTGCTCCTCTTCAGATCCAGCTCTCTACTGTGGCTTGGGAAGGCAGTGGAAGATGGACCAAGTCCTTGGGCCCCTGCACCCACATGAGAGACCCAGAAGAAGCTCCTGGCTTCAGATCAGCACAGCTCAGGCCATTGTGCCCATCTGGGGTGTGAACCAGTGGATGGAAGACCTCTCTGTCTCTACCCCTCTCTGTAACTCTGTCTTACAAGTAAATAAAATAAATCTCAAAAAAATTAAAATATAAAGTGTTAATAGAGCTGAAATTGAACAGTCACTTCCGATCATTTCTCCCCTAAAGAACATTTTCAATAATAAAACAGCTCTCTCAGCTTTGAAGCAGGTGTTTGATTTTAGGAAAAAATCTCCACTAGGTCTTCGTTGGCTGACCATTGTGGTAATACTTGGTAATATTTTGGTAACATTTAGAAATTACTTAATAGTGTTCTTATCGTAGCAGCTGTTTTCTCACTTAACCCTTTAATATCCTGAAACTTCTACCTTATTGATTGTTTTAGAGATAAATTTGATTCTTATTTATTCTTTCTAATGTATTCTAATCTATTATTGCATATCTTGAGAACATCAAACCTGGCTCACAGAGCCATTCATGACTTTCAGTAAGCATTTCTGAGGACATTTAACTGTTAGAATATTCAAAATATTGAGTACTTCCTGTTTCCCTATCATGCACACCTGCACATGTTTGCCCTATTCTACTCTTCAGAACAAAAGAAATGCATACACTATTTTTAAAGATTTATTTTAAAGTCAGAGTTACACAGAGAAAGAAGAGAGGCAGAGATTGAGGAAGTCTTCTATCTGCTGGTTCACTCTCCAATTAGCCTCAATGGCTGGAGCTGATCCAATCCGAAGCCAGGAGCCAAGAGCTTCCTCCGAATCTCCCATGCGGGTGCAGGGACCCAACGAGTTGAGCCATCTTCTACTGCTTCCCCAGGCCATAGCAGAGAGCTGGATTGGAAGTGGGCAACTGAGTCTTGAACCCGCGCCCGTATGGGATGCTGTCACTGCAGGCAGAGGCTTTACCCACTATGCCACAGCCCCGGCCCCATGCATATACTCTTGTACAGCTAAGTCTTTATCTAGAAACTGTGTACCTCCAACCAATCTTCATCTGAAATATTTGCAGGTTTCTCACTGTGTTGTTGGTACTCAGACTAGACATTAAGTGTATGAGACATAATGATTTTTAAATGTTGAACCATCCTTTCCTCTTTGGGATAAATCTACAGACTTAATGCAATCCCTATCAAGATATCAATGATATTTGTTACAGAATTAGGAAAAAATTCATATGTAATTATAAAGACTCAGAATATTAACAATTCTGAGGAGGAAAAAAATAAGCAAAAAACAAACTGGAGGAATCATGATACCTAGTAGCAAAGCATATTACACAGCTATAGTAATTAAAATAGCATAATACTCATATAAAAAAAGCAGATATATCAATGGAGCAGAATAGGCAGCCCTGATATGAATCCACAAATATATAGAGTCACGTGACTTTTGACAAAGGTGCTCAGAACATACATTGGAGATAAGATTGTCTTTCATTTTATTTTTGAATATTGAAGTAAAATTTAATGTAAAGAAACACATCTAATAGATGATATGGTCATCTCAAAAAAGAACTAAGAGCCCAGACTATTTTCAGATTGGAGTTTTTATGTATTTGACTATTAGCCCTCTCCCTCTTTCTTGTCTAAGATGTGTTGCTGGGTGGTAGGGCTACCTGAGTACAGAATTCCTAAAATTCTTCCAAGAATTTGATAGTAGGCCCTTGGTGAAGAGCACAAGAGATTCCTCTAAATTGTTCCCAGGGAGGGGTGGGGACCTATCCAACCAAATTATTGAATAATGGAAAGAATTTTGATATGTAAATGTTGGTTTGTTACTACATTTCTTACATCATTCCACAACACAAAACATCCACCCAACAATATTATTGAACAAGAGCAATAATTTAGATATGTAATGCTGGTCTGCTCCCATATCTGCCTTCTACATTTTTCCCCTCATCCAGCCACACAAAAATCCCCATTTATCTTCAGCCCCTACACACATAGTCTAATGTCTATCCAGCTACCTTAACATCCCCCCCCCTCAAGAGAAGTAACCCATAATCTACTTGGGGGAAGGACATGGATGAAGGTCCATCTTCCATATTTTCTTCAAGCTGACATATGGGCATTGAGCTGCTTATGGGTATTCTTCTCTTGCTGTCTGTCCTATGGTATATGAGAATGGCCTTGGAAAATATTGTCTTGTATGATCCATAGGGCTGGTTACATAATTGAGCAGGATAGCCTGGAAGCCCTGTCTCAACCATCTGGAACAAGATGGCTTTAATTCTGATAAAGACAAAGTGAATGAGGACATTAAAGACACATGGCATAAAGAGAAGCAGTAAAAGTATGGAAGCTATAGGACAAAGAGAGACAGCAATGAGGATTTTTACCATCTAATGCTGGGCAAGAAATTTCAACCCTGTACAGCCTGATCTTGGATTTATCTTGCCTCATTCAAGGAATGGCAACTACAGTTTGTATCTGTCTACTTGGATAGACCCATAAAACATCGTAGGAGTATGTTGCAGATGCTCCTTTGGGCAGTGGTTAGCATCTCTAATGCCTGCTTGTGCAGCAGGGCTTAGTTTTGCAATCTGAGTGCAGGGACCCTAGTGTTTGCAATAAATAACTCAACTGAATGTATTTTTTTTCATTTTATTTGTTAAAGATTTATTTGTTAATTTGAAAGTCAGAGTTACACAGAGAGAAGAGAGGCAGAGAGAGAGAGAGAGAAAGAGAAAGAGAGAGAGAAAGAGAGAGAGACAGAGGTGTCTTTTATCTGCTGGTTCATTCCCTATTTGGCTGCAATGGCCAGAGCTGCCCCAATCTGAAGCCAGGAGCCAGGAGCTTCATCCAGGTCTCCCATGCTGGTACAGGGGCCCAAGAACTTGGGACATCTTCTACTGCTTTCCCAGACCACAGCAGAGAGCTGGATTGGAAGTAGAGCAGCTGGGATGTGAACCAGCATCCATATAGGATGCCAGCACCGCAGGTGGCAGCTTCATGTGCTATGCCACAGTGCCGGCCCCAGCTGGATGTATTTATGTAGAAAATGAAATTAGATCTCTACATCTCACTTTATGCAAAAGTTAATATGAATCAAATATCTAAATGTAAGACTGTAAACTATGAAATTTCTGGAAGAATATATAGGGGGAAACTTCAAGATATTGGTGTAGGTGATGAATACTTAGATGAGATGACAACAGACTAAGAAACAAAGGCAAAGCTAGAAAAATGGGATTGTATCAAACTCAGAAGCTTCTGAACAGTGAAGGAAACAGTAGAGTGAAGAGACATCAAACAGAATGGGAGAATACTTGCAAGCCACTTATCTGACAAGGGATTAATGTCCAGAATATAAACAAATATTTAACAAAAAGCAAACAAACAAAAAAAAAAAAACTAAAACAGTCAAACAAAATACCTGAAGAGGCAGTCCTAAAAAGAATGCAGATGTCCAACAAATATATGAAAAAATGCTCAGCATTGCTAGCCATCACGTCAATGGCCATCAAAACAACACTGAGACATCGCGTTACTCTTGTCAGAATGGCTGTTATAAAAAGGATAGTAATAAATGCTTGTGAGGATGCTGTGAAAGAGGAACTCATATATACTGCTGGTGTAAATGTAAATTAGAGCAGCCTCCATTGCAAAAAAGTATGGAGAAATAAAATTGGCATATTATCTAGCAATCTAACTACTGCAAATATACCCAAAACACATGAACTCATTGTATCAAAGAGGTAATTGCACCATTATTATGTTTATAGCTACACTGCTCACAATATCTAAAATACAGATTCAACCAAGATGTATATTATCAGGAGCCAGCACTGTGGCGTAATGGGAAAAGCCACAACCTGCAGTGCCAGCATCCCATTTGAGTGCCCATTTGAGTCCCCGCTGCTCCACTTCCCATCCAGCTCTCTTCTATGGTCTGGGAAAGCAGTATAACATGGCCCAACTCCTTGAGTCCCTCCACCTGTGCGGACCACCCAGGGGAAGCTCCTGGTTCCTGGCTTTGGATCAGTCCAGTTCAGGCCATTGTGGCCATTTGGGCTGTGAACCAGTGGATGAAAGACCTGTTTCTCTCTCTGCTTCTGCCTCTTTGCAACTCTGTCTTTCAAATAAAAAAATCTTTTAAAAAAGATGTATATTATCAGATGAATGTATAAGGAAAATGTGGTGTTTATATATACAATGGAATATTCTATTAAAAGAATGGAATCCTGTCAATTACAACAAAACAGATTGAGTTGGAAGACATATTGAGAGAAACAAGGCAGAAACCAAAGATAAATATCATATGTTATCCCTTATATATAGGAACTAAAATTAAAAAAAAAAAATATACCCGATGTGAATAGAGAATGTTGATTATTAGAGGCTGGGTTGGATGGAGGATTAAAAAAATAGGGGAACCTCAGTGGAGTTATTTAATTGTGACAAACGTACAAGTGTGAGATAGTAATAGGGGAAGTGGAAAAACGGGTTTATGGGAATTCTTATTACTACTTCACAATTTTTGTTTTGTAAATTGAAAACTATTCTGAGAAAAAAATTCAAAATGGAAGGGTTTTATCTTTTGTATTAGAAAGCCTTTCATTTTTTTTCTATCCACATCAAAAGAAAAACGTACCTGAATGTTTGTACAAAGCATGGGTAATCTTTGCCAGAATAATGCTGAGTTACAAGCTGGTACTAAATCTCATCAACACAGGACAATAAGCATTGATTGCCTACATATTGTATGCTTGTGGGAAATCGGTGAGGTACTTCAGCTGTTTAAACTAGGGTTTAATAAAAATTCTAGACCATAAATGGCTATTGGCCAATATAGGTTGCCTCTAGTGTGGGTAACTGAAATTGTGATCTTTACTCTCTAATTTATTTTCTCCTGAGATAAGCCAAGGCCAGCTTTTGCTGTACCTGGAAAAGTCACAAAACTGTGGAACAAAAACATGAAAGGGAGAATGCAAATGTATAACCATCTTTAGGCCTCTGCTAATATTGCATTGTGTAAAGCATTCACTTGGATAAACCTAGAGTCACCATGGCATGGTACCACTTGGTTACATAGCAAGGGGAGAGGTTGCCAAGAGAGCACCTAGCATGCACAGCAACATCAAAATATTCTGAGATCATTGAGGAGTTTAATAGTTCTAAGAAACAGACACAAAAACAGTAGAAATATACAGGATGTTAATCTTTTTGCCACACATTGACATTGTAAAACACATTACATATTATTTACTGAATTAGGTCTCATCATGGTATTATATAGTTACATCCTCACTTTTAAGTACTTTTACATTATACTTCAACCTGGTACATCTCTTTCACTTCTTAAATATCATTCTTCTCACTTTTTTGTTTTTTATTATTTATTTATTTGACAGGTAGAGTTATAGACAGTGAGAGGGAGAAACAGAGAGAAAGGTCTTCCTTCCGTTGGTTCACTCCCCAAATGGCCACCATGGCGAGCAATGTGCCGATCTGAAGCCAGGAGAAAGGTGCTTCTCCCTGGCTTCTCATGCAGGTGCAGGGGCTCATGCACTTGGGCCATCCACCCCTCCCTCCCTCCCAGGCCACAGCAGAGAGCTGGACTGGAAGAGGAGCTACTAGGACTAGAACCCAGCACCCATATGGGATGCTGTCACCGCAGGTGGAGGATTAACCAAGTGAGCCATGGCACCGGCCTCTCGTCTCACTTTTGAAACACAGTCCATGCTATTCTCTCTAACCAGAGAACTCTTTCTCTTCTTTCTCTTCATTTTTTTTTTTTTTTTTTGACACGCAGATTGGACAGTGAGAGAGAGAGACAGAGAGAAAGGTCTTCCTTTTGCCGTTGGTTCACCCTCCAATGGCCGCCGCAGCCAGCGTGCTGCGGCCGGCGCACCGCGTTGATCTGAAGGCAGGAGCCAGGTGCTTCTCCTGGTCTCCCATGGGGTGCAGGGCCCAAGCACTTGGGCCATCCTCCACTGCACTCCCGGGCCACAGCAGAGAGCTGGCCTGGAAGAGGGGCAACAGGGACAGAATCCGGCACCCGGACCAGGACTAGAACCCTGTGTGCCAGCGCCGCAAGGCAGAGGATTAGCCTATTGAGCCACGGCGCCAGCCAATGTTTTCTTTTCAACCCCATAAATCAAGAAAGAGTTTAATCTCCACAAAAACATGAATAATGCCTGGATTCCTCACTATTACTTCTCTAATATATTTCTTGATTAGTTGACTTTTTATTATGGAGTTTCTTAAGTTGGTTGTATATTCTAGATGTTAACCAATCCTTTGATAGATAGGTAGCTTGCAAATACTTTTTTCTCATTTTGTTGGATGTCCCTTCACTCTACTGATTCTTTCCTTTGCTGCGCAGAATACCGGCTTCCCATTTCCAGCTCAGAATCCCTAGGACTGCTCAGTACTTGAAGTTCCAGCTTCTCCAGAGAACAGGGAGAATTTAAAAAGTTCATGTAAAATGTATATTATGAAAAACTTATTAATGATTTAAAACATTTTTCACTAAACATATTTTTATATTCTATTTCCATGAACTTTTTGCAATGCCTTCATATGCCTTGTTAATGCTAACATATAGTTGAGTGTACAGGTCCTGAAATATTTTAGTAAGAATAATTTTTGTTATACAATCCAACAATTTTTATTTTAGGGCAAAGACTATGGAAACTAATTCACTATAAATTTAAGTATATTTTTCACTGGATATTTTCTTAATTGTTTTAATATTGTGAGTCAAAGATTCACTGCTTAATAATGATCTCAACCTTACTTTGCTATAGAGCTTTGAATCATTTCAACTGTCATTTGTGCTATATTTTGAAGGCACTCAAGATAAATTAAGAATGTAATCAAAACATTAATTGAAATTTTTGTAGTGGAAAAATGAGCCAAAATTGAAATAAAATTAGCTACATTTTACTGAATAGAAATGGCATGCCTTAGTGGTGGTTTCATCAGATGCCAGCAATGATGGATGTTATATTCAACCAAAGACTGTAGCAATGGACCACTGAGTATCTGAAATCTACAAATTGTTTGTGATACATTCAGCCTCTAAAAATCAGAGAATTGGCTAATCCTATGATTTAGCAGCATTCAGATAGCCCTCCACTCCACTTCTAGGAAGAAAACCCTCATTAATTAACTCAGCTTTCATCAATAATTTGTTAAGTACTAGATACTTTTGAGTTGGACATTAGAGCAACAACCTTAATCTATGCAATAGAAGAATCATTCTTATGATTTAGAATGTAGTCACCATTAAAAGGAGAAACTTCAGATTTGCCAATTATTCATAGCGACAAATACATCAGCAAATTAGGATTCTGACTGCAAGCATGACAGCCATAGAGTGCAAAAAATTAGACTTGAAAAATGGGACATCACAAGAGTAGAATTATGAGCAAATAATAAAGACAATAATATCTATGGATTACCTTCAATATGTGCTAAGTTCTCTATTAAAAGTTTCATAACAAGCTTTCTACATATTTTCATTTTCTCAAATTCATGATTTTTATGAGTAGGTTTAATTAATACAAACTACTTTTGAATGGGCAAAGAATGAATACAATTAGATAAGCAACAAAATGACAGTTATTCACACCTAGAAGTAGACAATAAATTATCATTACAGTGACTTTAATTAGAAATTTTAGTTTGAATAAACAATGAACAATGTTTTCATGTATTGAGCATTTTGAGAATCACATATTCTAGTTTTAAAGAAGAGGGAACAAAATAGCTTTATATTCACAATGTTAAAAATTCTTGTGCTCATATTTCATATAGAAGCTAATTTTAACTCCCAAGAAGTACAATTTACCCATGCTACACCAACAGAAGTACTAACTAATGCTTTATGATATAGTTATAGGCCCATCAAACCTGTAGGATAAACCTGATTGAGTTTTCTTTGTGGGCCAAGGAGGAAGAATCAGTCAATTTTTTACAAAGCCAGTTGTCAAGTTGATCTCTAAGCAAGCAAAAATAAAAAAATTGTGTCCCAGGATTCTTTGAATTTTAGTAATGACTGTTGTTAGCAGAATTTTCAAAAACCGAGATAGGCATCTAGTTTTCATTGTTAGTCTCAGATGGAAAGCAAATAATATCTCATTTTCACAGTAATATTAAACAATACATATTGTGCTAAATAATTTCAAAGCAAAATATCCTTTGAAAAATTGAAAATTCAAATTATTTGTTTTCTCAAAAGATTATATAAAGGGGTCTTCAGAAAGTTCATGGAAAATGTGAGAAAACTATGCATGAATTTCAAAAAAGTGTCCCACCAAAGTAACATTGGCTTTTACTTACACTTTTCTATGAACTTTAAGTCCCCTTGTATATTTCGTAAAAGGTGTGAGAAACGTACACATTCATGGGTGCATCGATGATGGGCTAAAAATATGGGAAATACAAAAATTTGTTCACACAGTATTTAAAAGAGAGCATCACTAGATGTCAAGTAGTCAAATATGGAATGTAAATAAGTCCGATGCCTTTGAATGATGAGTTTTTTGATATGTCATCTTTATTTGATTTAAACTTGTTTTGTTTTATCTCAGAGGTGATATTAAAATACCAAGCTAATGTTATTTATCTATGATCCATGGAAGAGAAGAGTTTTAAATATATAAAATTCTAAGCCTTTTAATGTGCTATACAAGGCTGCATCAAAAAATTCATGGAAAAATGGAATTTGAAGATAAGTTTATGTATCTGATGTATCCTTTCTTTATAATATGCATTTTCCATGAACATTTTGAAGATTTTTTTAAACATTAAAATGTTTCAAATTAAAGTTAATTAAAACCATAGTATATAATATTATAAACAATGATATTCACAAAAGAAGATCTAAATTTACAGTGAAAATTCACACCTAAATGTTTTTATTACTGCTGATACAATTTGGGTATAATAATGTGATCAAATTTTAAATGCATAGATTGCGAAATTTTGTCCAATTAAGTACTCATGTAACCATTACGAATGTCAAGATAAATATATATATTGACATTCCACAATCGTAACATCGTTTTATCTTTCCAGCAAGGAAATTTGTGTGTTTTGGTGTGCTAGTCAGTTAGGGCTGCTGTACTATTGTACCGTAGACTTTTTTTTTGTTACAGTTTTTTTTTTTTTTAAATTTTTATTACAGTTCTGGATGTTAGAAGTCTAAGAGGAGGGTGTCAGCATTGCTCAGACCTGGCGAGGGTCTGCTTCAGTGTCCTAAGGTGACAAAAACAGCAGGAGCTACTCTGTCTTCTTATTGTAAAGGCACTAGTCCCATTCAGAAGGACTCTTTCCTCATGGTTTAATTACCTCACAAAGGACTAAGGACTGACTAGTATGCAAATATGACTATCATTGAATATTTGAGTTTGCCAAATAAATTTTTGAAAGGCATAAACATTCAGTCCATAACTGATATCAGTTGCCTGATAATTACTGAAACCTTGACATTGTTAATTTTAAAATCTGGATATGAAGTGATGTGTCATTATTTCAATTTGAGTTTCTGTGATGATTAACATACAAAATATTTTTATACTCTTAGTGCAACTGCTTTGCCAGATATATGCCTAGGGAATATCTTCCCCAAGACTAGTGATGACTTTTCATTTCTTTATGTAAAGAAGTGCATATATTTGTAATTTTGAAGAGGGTGAATTGTAAATTTCTTTCTCTTAATGGTTCATTCTTTTTGAGTCCTTCTAGGAATCCTTTTGTTTAATTCTAGTTTCCAAATACTCCTTTTATGTTTTTTCCCCCAGGACTATCACAGTTTTAATCTTTTCTATTTTGGTCTTTTTCTCCTTGGAGATATTTTTTGTTTAGTGAGACAGAAAGGTTGAAGTGGGATTTCTAGTTGTTTTGGCACAATCTGTTAAAAGACAAAATCATTTCTGATTAAATTACCTCAGCATCTTTATGGAAAATCTACTGGCCATCTAAATGTGTGGATCTACATCTGAATATTGTATGACATTCAACTTTTTGTTGAATTTTATATGTAAATAACAATTTATCTTCAAGTAGTTTTATAATACATCTTTCAAAAGGGGTATTCACACACAATGATGAGAATGAGATTGAAGTGTCTCTTACCTTTTATAAGCCAGATTGGAAAACAAATTTTGTGGTGATTTCGAAAGAGTATATGAAAGTTTCAACTCAATGATAGGAAATAATTTAGTCACTTTTTTTTTTTTTTTTTGACAGGCAGAGTAGATAGTGAGAGAGAGAGAGACAGAGAGAAAGGTCTTCCTTTGCCATTGGTCCACCCTCCAATGACCGCCACGGCTGGCGCGCTGTGGCCGGCGCACCACACTGATCCGAAGGCAGGAGCCAGTTGCTTCTCCTGGTCTCCCATGGGGTGCAGGGCCCAAGCACTTGGGCCGTCCTCCACTGCCTTCCCGGGCCACAGCAGAGAGCTGGCCTGGAAGAGGGGCAACCGGGACAGAATCTGGCACCCCGACCAGGACTAGAACCTGGTGTGCCGGCGCCGCTAGGTGGAGGATTAGTCTATTGAGCCACGGCACCGCTCATAGTAACTTTTTTTTTTTATAAAGACTAATTGATTGATTGGAAAGGCAGTTACAGTGAGACAGAGGGAGAGATGCAGAGAGAGATCTTACATCCGCTTGTTTACTCCCCAAATGGTTGCAATGGCTAGGGCTGCACCAGGCCAAAGTCAGGAGCCAGGAACTTCATTTAGGTCTTCCGTGTGGGTGGCAGGGGCCCAAGTACTTGGACCATTTTCTCCTGCTTTCCAAGGCAATTGGCTAAGACCTCAGTTGCAAGTGAAGCAACCAGGACTTGAACAGGTTGCAGGTGGCAGCTTAACCCACTGTAGCACAATGCAGGCCCCAATAATGTAGTTTTTTTCTTAAGATTTACTTATTTTGAAAGTCAGAGTTAAATAGAGAGAGGAGAGGCAGAGAGAGAGAGAGAGAGAAAGTGTTCCATCCGATGGTTCACTCCCCAACCGGCCGCAGCTGCCTGAGCTGTGCCTATCCAAAGCCAGGAGCTTCTTCCGGGTCTCCCACGCGGGTGCAGGGGCCCAAGGACCTGGCCCATCCTCTACTGCTTTCCCAGGCCATAGCAGACAGCTGGATCAGAAGTGGAGCAGCCGGGTCTCAAATTGGCGCCCATATGGGATGCTGGTGCTTCAGGCCAGAGTGTTAACCTTCTGCACCTCAGCACCAGCCCCAGTTTTTAAGTAAGTACTGCTTCACTCCTACCTGATGAAACTGAAAGCAAGATAATCTGTTTTGAAGTAACACTTAAAAATATTTATTTACTTATGTATTTGAAAGGCAAAGCTACAGAGAGAGAGGAAGAGAGAGAGAGAGAGAGAGAGATCTTGTATTTGCTGGTTTACTCCCCAAATGCCTGCAGTGGTGGAGCTGGGCTGATCTGAAGCTAGGAGCCAGGAACTTCTTCTAGGTCTTCCATGTGGATACAGGGGCCTAAGGACTTGGACCCTCTTCCACTGATTTCCCAGGCACATTAGCGGAGAGCTAGATCGGAAGTAGAACAGATAGGACTCCAGTGGGCACCCATATGGGATAAAGGCACTGCAGGAAGCAGCTTTACGCACTATGCCACAGCACTGGCCCCTTTAAGTGACTTTTATCTATGGAACAGATCAACCCTCAGGAGTATTTTTTTTTTTTTTTTGGAAATTAAAACTTCCAGTACACAAGATAAAATTTATAGTGGCTGACATATTATCACCCTGACAAGGCCCATGAAGAAGCAGGAAAATGTGCCTCATAATGGGAGCATATGTAACTCTGCTTCCTGTTTTGGGCAGAGACATGAAAGCCATTAACTGTTTCAAGGCACTCAATAAAAAAATATTTTCGGGTGATTGATTGTTGTGTTGTAGCAAATTAAGCCACAGCTTGAGATACCTGCATCCCATATAGCAGTGCCGGATTCGAATCTTTGCTACTCTGCTATCGATCCAGCTTCCTAGTAATGCATTCAGGAGGTGGCAGTGATGGCCAAAGTACTTGGGTTCTTGGCACCTATGTAGGAAACATAGATAGAATTCCTGGCTCCTGACTTCAGCCAGCTGTAGCTGTTGTGGAGATTTGGGAGTGGACCAGCAGATGGTTTGTCTCTCCTTTCTCTCTCTCTCTTCCTCTCTCTCTCTCTCTCTTTCAAACAAATAAAATAATAACATCTTTTTTATGATTCACTTTATTATTTATTTGAAAGATAGAGCCACACTGAGAGAGAAAGGGATACACACAACACACACACACATACACACACTGGTGATGGTGGTGTGGTGGGTTCTTCTGTCTACCTGTTTATTCCCCAAATGGCCTCATCAGCCAGAGCTAGGCCAGGCCAAAGCTGGGAGTCAGGGGTTTCCTCTGGGTCTCCACATGGATGTAGGGGATCAAGCACTTGGGCCATCCTCTCCTGTTTTCCCAGGCACACTAGTGGGGACCTGGACAGGAAGTGGAGCAGCTGAGACTCAAACAGGTGCCCATATGGGCTGCCAGCACCACAGATGCCAGCCTAACTCATTATGTTACAATGCTGGCCCCAAGAATAGCATCTTTAAAAGGAACAAAAAATAAAAAATCTTTGAGATAAAGTAAAGAAAGATAAAAGCAATCTTCCAGGATAAAATTTTCAAGGGCATAATGGAAAATACGCTGGATGGGAAGAAAGTCATATAGGACATTGAAGAAGAAAATATTGAGTTTGAAGCCATACTAATAGAAGTTATCTACAATGATAAACTGGATAAGTTAACAAAAAAGAAGGCTAATATATGCAATGGAAGAACTTAAAGTGGCCCAATAGATCTGTAAACTGAGAGGACCAGAGAAAATATTTGAGAAAACACTGAAATTTTCCAAATTTGAGGAGACATAAAAATTATGCAAGAGCATATCTTAATTAAATTGCTCAATACCAATGATAAAAAATGGGGATCTTGAAATTAGCAGAGGTTAGTGCCGCAGCTTACTAGGCTAATCCTCTGCCTGCAGCGCCGGCACTCCGAGTTCTAGTCCCAAGTGGGGCGCCAGATTCTGTCCCGGTTGCTCCTTTTCCAGTCCAGCTCTCCGCTGTGGCCCAGGAGGGCAGTGGAGGACAGCCCACGTGCTTGGGCCCTGTACCTGCATGGGAGACCAGGAGGAAGCAACTGGCTCCTGGCTTCGGATCAGCGCAGTGCACCAGCTGTAGCGGCCATTTGGGGGATGAACCAACGGAAGGAAGACCTTTCTCTCCGTCTCTGTCTCTCTCACTGTCTAACTCTGCCTGTAAAAAAATAATAAAAAAAAAATTTTGCCAGAAAACATAGACACATTATGAACTCAGGAGCAGAGTTAATGAAAGCAGCTGATTTCATAAAAATAGAGGTGGAATGAGCAAGAATTGAGATGTTTAAAGTACATAAATATACTGTCAACCTAGAACTTTATATCAAGCAAAAATGTCTTTTAAATAAGATGAAAAACTCTTTTGGATCAAAAAAATAGCTGAAAGAATTTATGGCCAGTATACTCACAATAAAAGGAATATTTAATAAGTGGTTCAGGAAGAAGGAAAATGATGCATTAAAGAAGTTTGTATCAACACAAAGAATGAGGAGCACCAGAAATGATCATTGCATGGATGGATATATTCAATATTTTCTTTTGTATCTCATTAATGGATAACTTGTTGTATAAATAAAGTGTTAGGAATTGTTGTAATAGTAAAATGAGTGACAATGGAACATAGATTATGAATGAAGAAATTGAGTTATACTAGTTAAATGTTCTTGTACATGAAGTGCTATAATATCAACTGAAGATGGACTATAATATATTAAATATGCATATTATTGATGATAAAAGAACCAATAAAATAATGCATAGCTGCAGTAAACTGACAATAGAAATGAGTATAAAAATAACTAGTGCAAAAGTAGTCAGGAAGAAAAATAAAAATGTAGCAAAAAATACAAGCAGAACAAACAGAAAACATATATCATAATATTAAATATGTACCAAGCCATTTAAATAATCAAATTAAACATAACAGGGCCTCATTTAAAAATAAAAATCAGAAATTGTCAGATTGGTTATACAAGTAACATAGAAGTATGTGCTGCCCACAGAATGAACTTCAGATATAAATATACATAGAGGTTATGGAAGGATAAGAAGATACAGCATGCTAAAGCAATTAAGATATTTATAGTGGTTAATTAAGATTGCAAAAAATAGATTGTAAGGATAAAGAAGTTCTTAATGATAAAGGGGTCAATTCAAGATGACAAAAGAATTCTAAACATTTCTTCACCTAAATAAGGGAATTTCAAAATACATGATATCAAATGAATAGAATTATAGGTGGAAGTAGACAAATACATATGTGTGTATATATGCATATATATATTTCAAATTTCAGTGTTAGAACAAGTAGGGAAATTAGTTAAATCTAAAAATATTTGAACAACTACTAGCAGTCATATCAATCTAATTAATATAATTTGAGTATATTCCATCTAATAATAGCAAAATATATATTTTTACAGTCATATTGGACATTTGTTAAAAGAGACAATATTTGAGGCCATAAATCATGAACTGAACTTAAAATATTCTAGTAATACAAATTATTTTTCTGGTCCCAATGAATTAAAATAGAAATCAATTACAACTATTAAATATTTGGAAAATTTCTCAATATTTGAAATCAATTACAATTATTAAATATTTGGAAAATTTCTCAATATTTGGCAATTAAATAATATTTTCCCATGTAACCAGGAATCAAAGAAAAAATAAAAGGGAAATCAAACATTATTTTGAATGAATTAAAATGAAGATACTTTTTATCAATATTTGCCTCAGGTCACTAAACAATTAGTATTTTTATCTTTTAAAGCAATTTATTTTTTTGAAAAAGTGTAAGAGATACAGCAAGATACAGACAAAGACAGTGATCGTCCATCAACTGGTTCACTCCCTAAATGGCCCCAAAAGCTGAAATTTTGTCAAGTTAAAGCAGAAACCAAAAAACTCCATCTGAGTCTTTCACATGGGTGGCAGTGGCCCAATTGCTTGTGTCACCTTCCATGCCTTCCCTGGTGTGTTGCCAGCAAGCTGCCTGGGAGGAGGAGCAGCTAGGACTCGAACCAGCACTCCAATACGGGATGCTAGCATAAAAAGCATTGGCTTAGTCTGCCGTGCCTCAGTGCTGGCCCCCTTTCTTTTTTATAATTAAACTTTTCAGGCCACAGTTGACCTGGGATAAATGAAATCCTGGAGAATGAAACCACAGATCAGGGATGTTGGGATGGGGTAGATACTCTGAGTGAAATTAGCCAGATGAAAAAAAGTAATTATTATTTATGAAACATCTTGCAAATATAAATTAATGTATAATAATAGACAAAGATGAGTGGTTACCTGGGGATGGGCATTAGAGATAGGAGGGAGGGAAACACAACAAAAGTGCATCAGGGATATTTTGGTGATGGTGGTTATATTTGCTACCTTAATTCTGGTGACTGTTTCTCAGCGTTTAGAACTGCTCATATTTTACATTTTGGTTTGTACAGTTTATATCATGAAGTTGAGAATCTTTTGTTGTTTTTTTGTTTGTTTTGGTTTGTTGTGCTTGTTCATTTGAAAGGCAGAGTGATGGAGAAAGATGCAGAGATAGAGAAATCTCCCATCTGCTGCTTCATTCACCAAATGGCCCCCAACACCAAGGGCTGGGCTAGGCCAGAGTCAGGAGCCAGTAACTCCAACTGGGTCTCTCATGTGAGTGGCACGGCCTCAAGTACCTGGGCAATTTTCTGCTGCCTTTCCAGGACACTGGCAGGAAATTAGATTAGAAGTGAAGAAGCTTGGACTCTAACCAGCACTCCAATATGGGATGCTGGCATCAAAGGCAGAGGTTTAACCTGCTGTGCCATAATACTAGCCACCTGTCTTTTTTAATTTGCAGTTGTCTGTGATTTTATTTGCTGGATCTCTATGTAGTTAGGTTTGTAGAAAACTTACATTAATGAGTCTCCAAGTTCTTGAAGATGGCATATTTTTCTAGCTTTTCTTTAGTTATGAATTATTGAAAAGGTGTGATAAAATATCCAATTATGGTTGTGAGGTTTTCTATTTTATATTTTCATTCTGTTAGTTTTAGAATTGCTATTTTTTGAAGTTGGCACTTTTACAATTTTTAATGCTATTTATTGTATTGCTCTTTCCTTGTAAATGTGACATACCAATATATTTATTATCAGTTCTTGAATAATGCATCATTTCTATAATTTACATTTAATTTGCCTATTTTAAAAATATTTTAAATGTGTCTTTTATAGGGAGTTAGAATATAGTTTTTCATACTGGCAATCTTTGACTTAAAAGAAAGATTTATTTATTTATTTGAGAGAGTTACACAGAGGAAGAGACTAAGAGAGAGAGAGAATGATTCACACCCTAAATGGCTACAATGCCCAGAAATAGGTGAAGTCAAAACTGGATCTCCCACGTGGGTGCACAGACCCAAGCGCTTGGGCTGTATTCTGCTGCTTTCTCAGTCACATTACCAGGAAGCTGGATCATAATTGGAGCAGCCTGGTCTTGGACCAGTGCCCATATGAGATACTGGTGTTGCTTGTGGTGGCTTTGCTCACTTATCCACAATGCCACTCCCACATCTTTCACTTTTAAGAGGATTTTTCTGTATCATACATTTATTTAATATGTCATTTCTTTTCTATTTCTTTTGTTCTTTGTTGGGTCCTTTTTGTGTCTTTGGCAAAATGGAGTAACTTTTTAAGCTTTTTCTCTTTTGTTAACATTTTAGCTCTATTTATTTATACTTAATTTGTTCTACTTATTTGATTAGTGGTTGTTTCATAGATGACAATATGTGCTTTATATGCATTACATCTTGATTAAATATTGTGCCATTTCCCTTATAATGTAGAACCTTAAAACACTATAATTGCATTTATATTTCTTCTGCCTGTTGTGTTATTGCTGCCATATATTTTACCATCACATGTATTATAAATGCATCAATCCACTGTTACTATATTTTTTAGATAGCTAATAGATTTATACACTCTTTAAGAAATGAAAGAAAAATCCTTTTTATATTTACCCCATATTTTCCATTTGAAGTGTTCTTTCCTTTTTCCCATAGACCTAAATTTATATTTTATACCATGTCTGTGGGCTTGAAGAAGCTTTCCTAGCCAGTTGGTAGAGCACATTAGTTTTTCCTTGCCAATAAATATTATTTATTTCAATTCTAGGTTACAGTTTTACTTTTTTGGTCTTTTAGTATTTTTAAGATATCAGAATTTTCTTCAGGCCTCTTTGTTGTTGATAGGAAGTCAGCTTTCAGTCCATCATCGCTTCCTTGTGTATCATGTATTTCCTCTCCTGCATCTTGTCAGTCCTTCAGGGCCCTCTGTTGAGCTCACATTATAAGCAGCAGCTATCTTTTCTGGCAGGCTTGCTCCTTGCACATTGCTTCTCCAATTCCCAGTAACTGACTACAGATCCGAAAGCATCTTCCATTCCTTGCTCACCTAAGAAAGACTTGACCTATCAGAGTTAATTAAGTTATTCTATGTTCAAAGCTCTTTGATGACTTTAAATAAAGTATTTTTTATGTTTTCTTGTTACTTTCTGATTTCAGTTGGTATGAGGACATTTCATGTTATTCTACATTTTATTTTATTTTTTAAAGATTTATTTATTCATTTGAAAGACAGAGTTACAGAGAGGCAGAGGAAGAGAGAGAGGTTTTCCATCCACTGATTGGCTCCCCAGATGACCACAATGGCGCTGATCCAAAGCAAGGAACCAGGTGCTTCCTCTGGGTCTTCCACATGGGAGCAGAGTCCCAAGCACTTGGACCATCTCCCACTGCTTTCCCAGACCATAGCTGAAAGCCAGATTGGAAGTGGAGCAGCCGGGAGTCAAACTTGCACCCACATAGGATGCTGGTACTGCAGGAGGCAGCTTTACCTGTTATACCACAGCACCGGCCCCATTATTCTACATTTTAACTAAAAGCGAATTATTCATATTTATTAATTTAATATGTATTTACAAAATTTCTACTGAGTCCTTAAATTATACTAATGTAGTGGAAATATTCTCTTTGGATATATGAGTATTCAGCATAGAGGAAAGTTTATATTAACACAGATCAAATGATGGCAAATGGTCAAAATGTTTGATAGAGAGATTTTTTGTTTAGAAGTTTACAGAAAGAACATCATTAGCCTTACTGAAGAAAACAGGTAAGAATTTTCATCTAGAATGGTTGGACTTTGGAAGGATTAGTGTAGAGTGAACTTGAATAAATAGCTGTTTTGAAGAGAGCAGATAAGGTGTTGGCATTGTGACAAAGAAAGTTAAGACACTGCTTGGTTCACTGGCATCTCATATCAGTATGGATTTGTGTCCCAGTTGCTCTATTTCTGATCCAGCTCCTTGTAATGGCCTTGGAAAGCAGCAAAAGATGGCCCAAGTTGTTGGGCCCCTGCCACCCATGTGGGACTCACAGAAGAATCTCCTGGTTTTCCCTGTCCCAGCCTAGACATGGTGACCATTTGGAGAGTGAATCAATTGATAGAAGATTCATTCATCCTCTCTCTCTCTCTCTCTTCCCCTCTCTGTAAGTCCTTTCAAATAAAATAAATAAATCTTAAAAAAGAGCAGGTAAGTAAATGTTGATGAATATGTTACTCGTTTAGAGAAAAGTGCAAGGACTACGAGGAACCTAATAAAACTGAGAGCATTATTAAATATCTATTACATTTTAAAGATATGTTTTAAAATACTACATTCACAAAGTGCACAAAATCTTACACCAAAATCTCAATAAACATTTGCAAATAAACTAAGTATGTCACCCCCAGACAAGTCATGCTATAGAACATTGGTAGAATATTGGAAGCCTTCCCATGGCACCATCTACCTCGTCTCTCCTACAGGTAACCATTATTGTGAATTCCAATGTCATGGACTAATGTTTGTTGTTGTTGTTTTTTTTAATTTTTCACAAATGGAATTACACTGTGTGTTACAGTCTTTTGTGACTGGCTTCTTTCAATTAGGAGCAAAATAGTTGCTATTAAAAAGAATTGCCAGCTATTTGGAAGAATTTTATGGAACAATAGAAATAGATGGAGTAAAAATATAGTAATTATAGCCACAAACTTGAACCTAGTGTGAAGGTCAGTGTAATGTAGATAATACCTACCAAATCTACATGTGGCATAGATTTTGATTTAGAGATTTGTACGAATTCAAGTAATAGATGATGGTACAGCAATTACTCGGTTACTGATCTCATTGGTTCTTGGCGTAAGAGATGGCAACTCATAAAACAGAAGTAACATAATTGCTTACTGTGTCTTTAATGTAATGAAGTCATTGAGAGATAACAAAATTGGAGAAGCTGATAAGGACAAGGCTGCATTAAAAGCCAAAAAATAAGGGGTTGCAAAGAACTTAGATAAAGAATACTTACAGAAAAAATACTTATCACTTTAAAAAAACATTGATATATGGGCATACGATGCTTAATTTTATCTGAAATTTAGCAATTTAAAACAGTTGATTTGAAATTTAAATAACTTCCTTTGAAGAAAACTGAGTTTCCATATCTGTCCTATTTAGACCCTTCAAAGAAAAGAAAGGTTGAAAGTGTACATGTTTCACTCCCTTTGCTCATTAATTTTTAAAGCTCCATCTTTGAGATGCCTGGCTTACAATGATGTTTCACCTGATTGGGTATGGCACATACATTACTGTCATGTCACAAAATGTGCTGCTTCAGAGAGTTGATTAATTTTGATACTTGGTTAGAAATGAGAAAACATTGGTAGATTGATTGTGGAATGAAGAATCTATGTGGAATTAATTATGTAATCTACAAGTTCAGGCAAAAATTATGTTATGTTCAGCATTTATGTTAATCATGGAATCACTGGAGTAATTTCCCCAAAAGGTATTTGATAGGACAGCCAAGTTATTTCAGGCAACAGGGACATAAAAATTAATCTTTTGTTTATTTTCACTAAGATGGAACAAAATGTACTTGTAATCCAATATTTGGGACAAATGGAAAATTATAAAAAGTAGCTATAAATAGTAGGTATTTCATAATTTTAGTTCAAACAACAATCTTTTTAAGTAAGAAGACAAAAATATAATAAAAATTTACAGCTTTTAATATTGCTTCCAAGTACATAGTTAACCTGTGTACTCATCAAAATCACCACATGACCTTCACTTCCTGTATGCCTGTATGTTATAGAAAATCAGGCTTAATAGCTGGAACTGGGAAATTGCTTTATATCACAATACTTAAAGCTTCATACTGTTTGATAAAGAGAAGTGAGGGGGAAAAAAGGAATGGATGTCAAAGGAAACAGGAGGATTAAATTAAATGTAAACAGTAGAGGAAAAAATGTGTGATTTTATTTTTCTATTTTTATTAATATAAAGAAAACATTTTATGCTTTACGAAGATATAGTTCCAAGAAGAAAACCACTCTTCCCTCACTCTGATGCTTCCCTCCAAACCCTCTCCTTCACTTCTCTTTGGCAGTTTTTGAAAAGCTATAATTTTAAAACACTTTATATTCATAGGCTTAATTTTCCAGTAATCATAGTATTCAAAAAATAAAAGGTAGGAAGACCACAGTTGCACAGAAGTATAAATAAGGACTAAAAATAACAATCATCCCAAAATAATCATTTCATATTTCATTCCTATACATTTTTGGTATTCTATATTAACTGCTACATATAAGAGGAAATACATGATATTTGACATTTTAAGACTGATTTATTTCACAAAGCATAACAATTTCCAGTTGCATTGATTTTATTGCAAAATACAGGACTTCATTCTTTTTTATGACTGAGTAGTATTCCATAGTGTATACGTACCACATTTTCTTTATCCAGTCATCAGTTTACAGACATCTGGTTTGATTCCATATCTTAGCTATCATGAATTGAGCTACAATAAACATGGGGATACAAATATCTCTGTCATTTTGGTTGGGTAAATATCCAGGAGTAGGATGGCTGGGTCAAATGTTAGATCTACTTTAAGATCTCTGAGGAAACTCAGAGATCCCTTCCATTATTGTTGTAGAGGATTACATTGTCACAACATTGGATTAGTGTACTTGTTCCCTCACATCTTTTCCAGCAGTTTTTTTGTTTGTTTTTTGATGATGACCATTCTAACTGGGGTGAGGTGAATCTTCATTGTTGTTTTTATTTTCATTTCCCTGATAGTTAGTGATCTTAATTTTTTTATGTGTCTATTGGCCATTTGAATTTCATCTTTGCAAAATACCTGTTCGTGTCTTTGCCTATTACTTATCTGGATAGTTTGTTTTGTTGTTGAGTTTCCCGAGCTCATTATAAATCCTGAATATTAGTTTTTATCAGTTGCATGGTTTGAAAATAATTTCTCCCATTCTGTTGGTTTCCTCTTCACTTTGTTGAGTGTTTCCTTTGAGTGCAGAAACATCTTAGCTTGATATAACTCCATTTGTCGGAAGGGGAGTGCATGCCACACAGACAACAGCGGGGAGACTTGGGACGCTCAGGGCTCCGAGTCCACACATCGGCGCTGGAAGGGGAGGTGAGCTCAATAACCCGAGACATTGGTGGGGAAACGGGGGTCAGAATCTAGAGGGGGGCCGGAAAGTGCAGCAAACTCACTACCGGAAAGAAGGAAAAAAAAAGCTTTGGGGTTTCTCTTCCCCCTAACCTTGCAAAGGTTACAAGGCTGCAAGGCTTGAAGAATTCCCAAGAGACAAAGAGCAGGCCTCCTCTCTGGATTTACATATCAATGGGGGAGAGCTAAGGAACTGAGTCACTACAATTCAGTAGCCTAGGCAACCCAGTGGGAGTCCAGAGGAGCCAAAGACTGGAATCGAAATACCATCAATTCTGCACAACTGTGCAATGTGGTGTTACTTACCCCCTGAATAAATAAAATAAATAAATAAATAAAAAGAGAGAGATTTACCACGCATAACCTGAGGGTGTCACCTTTGCACACCCTTAACCAGGAAGAACCAGGCAGAGCTCTCAGGCCGCACCCATCTCAAGCCTCCAAGGCTCCTCCAACAGCAAGCAGTCCACTTAACACGGACACAGTATAAAAAAAAAAAAAAAAACAAAAAAAAAAACCGCACAGTGACGCAAGAAGAATTAACTATGCCGAGTAACAAACACAGAAATAGAGGGAGCAAGATCAACGATGACACTATGATGCCTCCAAATAAGCAAAACACCCCAAGCCAAGAGTATGAAGATGATGAGATAGAAGAAATGCAAGATATCCCATAATTTCTTTATCCAGTCTATCGTTGATGGGCATTTAGGTTGGTTCCAGGTCTTAGCTATTGTGAATTGAGCTGCAATAAACATTAGGGTGCAGAAATTATGGGATATGTACTCTTTAGAATACTATACCGCAGTAAGAAACAACGAAATCCAGTCATTTGCAACAAAATGGAGGAATCTGGAACACATCATGCTGAGTGAAATAAGCCAGTCCCAAAGGGACAAATACCATATGTTCTCCCTGATCGGTGACGACTGACTGAACACCAAGAGGGAAACCTGTTGGAGTGAGGTGGACACTATGGGAAATGGTGGCTTGATCAGCATAGCCCTGACTGTTAATGAACAACTAAATACATTATCCCTCTTAGTAGTTTTTTTTTATCTGTTCTACTTAATATGACTGGTTTAGATCTGTAATTGATGCACAGTTATTCTTAAGTGTTGAAAATTAACTGAAATGTGATCCCTGTTGAACATGGTGGTGGGAATGGGAGAGGGAAGAGATGTATAATTTGGGACATGCTCAGGCTGACTTGCCCCAAGTGGTGGAGTTGGAAGCATACCAGGGGATTCCAATTCAATCCCATCGAGGTGGCATGTACCAATGCCATCTCACTGTTCCAGGTGATCAGTTTCAGTTCACAGTTGGTCATGGTGAAGGGACTGGGAGTCAAAGGGAGCACATAGACAAGTCTAGTACCTGCTAACGCTAACTGATGGAGTAAATAAAGGGGAGAGTGATCCAACATGGGAAGTGAGATACTCAGCAGACTCATAGAATGGCAGATGTCCTAAATAGCACTCTGGCCTCAGAATCAGCCCTAAAGGCATTTGGAGCTGGCTGAAAAGCTCATGAGAGTATTTCAGGCATGGAAAGCCAAGACACTCTGGCAAAAGATCTCTGTGAGCGAGATCCCAGTGGAAAGAACAGGTCATCAAAGAAGGAGGTACCTTTCTCTGAAGGGAGGAGAGAACCTCCACTTTGACTATGACCTTGTCTAAACAAGATAAGAGTCGGAGAACTCAGAGGGCTTCCATAGCCTTGGAAACTCATGACTGGTGCATAGGGAGATTACTGATGCCATAGACAGGAGTGTCAATTGGTAAAGTCAACAACAGGAGTCACTGTGCATTTACTCCTCATGTAGGATCTCTATCCTTAATGTGCTGTACATTGAGATTTAATGCTATAACGAGTACTCAAACAATATATTTCACTTTGTGTTTCTATGGGGGTGCAAACTGTTGAAATCCTTACTTAATGCATACTAAACTGATCCTCTGTAAAAAAAAAAAAAAAAAAAAAGAAAGAAAGAAATTATCAATTCCCAACTTGACTCTCACTGGGATTAAACATGACAATAGGTCTGATCTGATTTCATCATCATTTAAAAAAATAATCTATTATTTTTCACTTTATGTTTCTGTGTGGGAGCAAACTGTTGAAATCCATACTTAATGTATACTAAGCTGATCTTCTGTATATTAAGATAATCGAAAATGAATCTTGATGTGAATGGAAGGGGAGAGGGAGTGGGAAAGGGGAGGGTTGTGGGTGGGAGGGACGGTATGGGGGGGAAGCCATTGTAATCCATAAGTCGTACTTTGGAAATTTATATGCATTAAATAAAAGTTTAAAAAAAAAAAGAAACCAAAAAAAAAAAAAAGACAAAAAAAAATACTAACATTTTCGAAAGCATTGAGAGATTAGATCATGGATTGGCAATCTGTGATTTACTCTATGGTATTATTGTAGACAGATCTGGTCCATAGCCTCTTTTTGGGCAGCCCTCTAGCTATGGATGCTTCTTAATATTTTTAAAGAGTTGTGAAAACAAAACAGAGCAAACAACAAAGCAAATTTGTGACAGTAAAAAAAAAAAAGAAATGCAAGATATGGATTTCAAAAAATTTATGATAACAACATTTAGAAGTTTTCAAAAGCAAATCCTTGAACTACAGAAATCCTTAATGGACAAGATTGAAAATCTCTCTCATGAAAATGAAATTTTAAGGAAGAGTCAAAATGAAACTCAGAAACTAGTAGAACAGGAAAGTGTTATAGTGAAGAGAAATCAAAATGAAATGAAGAGCTCAATAGATCAAATGACAAACACATTAGAAAGCCTTAAAAACAGAATGGGTGACAGCAGAAGAGAGAATATCAGACTTAGAAGATAGAGCACAGGAAAACATACAGTCAAACCAAAGAAAAGAAGAGGAAATTAGAAATCTAAAAAATATTGTTGGGAATCTACAGGATACTATTAAAAAAACCAACATTCGAGTTCTAGGAGTTCCTGAAGGCATGGAGAGAGAGAAAGGATTGGAAGGCCTTTTTAGTGAGATACTAGCAGAGAACTTTCCAGGTTTGGAGAAGGACAGAGAAATCCTAGTACAGGAAGCTCATAGAACCCCCAATAAACATGACCAAAAGAGATCCTCACCACGACACGTGGTAATTAAACTTACCACAGTGAAACATAAAGAAAAGATCCTAAAATGTGCAAGAGAGAAACGTCAGATTACTCTCAGAGGATCTCCAATCAGACTCACAGCAGACTTCTCATCAGAAACACTACAGGCTAGGAGGGAATGGCGAGACATAGCACAGGTGCTAAGAGAGAAAAATTGCCAGCCCAGAATATTATATCCTGCCAAGCTCTCATTTGTGAATGAAGGTGAAATAAAGACCTTTCATAGCAAACAGAAATTGAAAGACTTTGTGGCCACTCGTCCGGCCCTGCAAAAGATACTTAAAGATGTGCTACACTCAGAAACACAGAAACACGGCCATCAATATGAAAGAAGGGAAAGGAAGAACACCTACCAGTAAAAGAGCATGGGAAGCTCAAAGCATATACTAGAAAATATCTCCGGGAAAATATCAGGGCAAAGTCACTACGTATCAATAGTCACATTGAACATTAATGGTCCGAATTCTTCAGTTAAAAGACACCGTTTGGCTGACTGGCTCACAGAACACAACCCAACTATTTGTTGCCTACAAGAAACACATCTCTCTAACAAAGAGGCATGCAGACTGAAAGTGAAAGGTTGGAAAAAGATATTCCATGCCAACAGAAACCAAAAAAAAGCAGGTGTAACCATATTAATATCAGACAAAATAAACTTTAATACAAAAACTGTTAAGAGAGACAAAGAGGGACACTATATAATGGTTAAGTGTTCAATTCAACAGGAAGATGTAACTATTATAAATGTATATGCACCTAATTACAGGGCACCGGTCTATTTAAAAGATATGTTAAGGGACTTAAAGGGAGATTTAGATTCCAATACAATAGTACTGGGGGACTTCAATACTCCACTCTCAGAAATAGACAGATCATCCAGACAGAAGATCAACAAGGAAACAGCAGATTTAATTGACACTATTGCCCAAATGGATCTAACAGATATCTACAGAACTTTCAACCCTACATCTACAGACTTCACATTCTTCTCAGCAGCGCATGGAACCTTCTCTAGGATTGATCACATACTAGGACATAAAGCAAATCTCAGCAAATTTAAAAGAATTAGAATCATACCATGCAGCTTCTCAAACCACAGCGGGATGAAGCTGGAAATTAGCAACTCAGGAAACCCCAGAAAGTATGCAAACACATGGAGACTGAACAACATGCTCCTGATTGAACACTGGGTCATTCAAGAAATCAAAAGAGAAATCAAAAACTTTCTGGAAGTAAATGAAGACAACAACACAACATATCAAAACTTATGGGATACAGCAAAGGCAGTATTGAGAGGCAAATTTATAGCAATAGGTGCCTATATCAAGAAATTGGAAAGGTACCAAATAAATGAGCTTTCAGCGCACCTCAAGGACCTAGAAAAACTGCAGCAAACCAAACCCAAATCTAGTAGGAGAAGAGAAATAATTAAAACCAGAGAAGAAATTAACAGGATTGAATCCAAAAAAAAAAAAAAAAAACACTACAAAAAATCAGCCAAGCGAGAAGCTGGTTTTTTGAAAAAATAAACAAAATTGACACCCCATTGGCCCAACTAACTAAAAAAAGAAGAGAAAAGACGCAAATCAATAAAATCAGAGATGAAAAAGGAAACGTAACAACAGACACCACAGAAATAAAAAGAATCATCAGATATTACTACAAGGACCTGTATGCCAGCAAACAGGGAGAACTATCAGAAATGGATAGATTCCTGGACACATGCAATCTACCAAAATTGAACCATGAAGACATCGAAAACCTAAATAGACCCATAACTGAAACAGAAATTGAAACAGTAATAAAGGCCCTCCCAACAAAGAAAAGCCCAGGACCAGATGGATTCACTGCTGAATTCTACCAGACATTTGAAGAAGAACTAATTCCAATTCTTCTCAAACTATTCAGAACAATCGAAAAAGATGGAATCCTCCCAAATTCTTTCTATGAAGCCAGCATCACCTTAATCCCTAAGCCAGAGAAAGATGCAGCACTGAAAGAAAATTACAGACCAATATCCCTGATGAACATAGACGCAAAAATCCTCAATAAAATTCTGGCCAATAGAGTACAACAACACATCAGGAAAATCATCCACCCAGACCAAGTGGGATTCATCCCTGGTATGCAGGGATGGTTCAACATTCGCAAATCAATCGATGTGATTCACCACATTAACAGACCGCAAAAGAAAAACCATATGATTATCTCAATTGATGCAGAGAAAGCATTTGATAAAATAGAACACCCTTTCATGATGAAAACTCTAAGCAAATTGGGTATAGAAGGAACATTCCTCAATATAATCAAAGCAATTTATAAAAAACCCACAGCCAGCATCCTATTGAATGGGGAAAAGTTGGAAGCATTTCCACTGAAATCTGGCACCAGGCAGGGATGCCCACTCTCACCACTGCCATTTAACATAGTTCTGGAAGTTTTAGCCAGAGCCATCAGACAAGAAAAAGAAATCAAAGGAATACAAATCAAGAAGGAAGAAGTCAAACTATCCCTCTTTGCAGACGATATGATTCTGTACTTAGAGGATCCAAAGAACTCTACTAAGAGACTATTGGAACTCATAGAGGAATTTGGCAAAGTGGCAGGATATAAAATCAATGCACAAAAATCAACAGCCTTTGTATACACAAGCAATGCCATGACTGAGAAAGAACTGCTAAGATCAATTCCATTCACAATAGCTACAAAAACAATCAAATACCTTGGAATAAACTTAACCAAGGACGTTAAAGATCTCTACGATGAGAATTACAAAACCTTAAAGAAAGAAATAGAAGAGGATACCAAAAAATGGAAAAATCTTCCATGCTCATGGATTGGAAGAATCAACATCATCAAAATGTCCATTCTCCCAAAAGCAATTTATAGATTCAATGCAATCCCAATCAAGATACCAAAGACATTCTTCGCAGATCTAGAAAAAATGATGCTGAAATTCATATGGAGGCACAAGAGACCTCGAATAGCTAAAGCAATCTTGTACAACAAAAACAAAGCCAGAGGCATCACAATACCAGATTTCAGGACATACTACAGGGCAGTTGTAATCAAAACAGCATGGTACTGGTACAGAAACAGATGGATAGACCAATGGAACAGAATTGAAACACCAGAAATCAATCCAAACATCTACAGCCAACTTATATTTGATCAAGGATCTAAAACTAATTCCTGGAGCAAGGACAGTCTATTCAATAAATGGTGCTGGGAAAACTGGATTTCCACGTGCAGAAGCATGAAGCAAGACCCCTACCTTACACCTTACACAAAAATCCACTCAACGTGGATTAAAGACCTAAATCTACGTCCTGACACCATTAAGTTATTAGAGAACATTGGAGAAACCCTTCAAGATATTGGCACAGGCAAAGAATTTCTGGAAAAGACCCGGGAGGCACAGGCAGTCAAAGCCAAAATCAACTATTGGGATTGCATCAAACAGAGAAGTTTCTGTACTGCAAAAGAAACAGTCAGGAGAGTGAAGAGACAACCGACAGAATGGGAAAAAATATTTGCAAACTATGCAACAGATAAAGGGTTAATAACCAGAATCTACAAAGAGATCAAGAAACTCCACAACAACAAAACCAACAACCCACTTAAGAGATGGGCCAAGGACTTCAATAGACATTTTTCAAAAGAGGAAAGGCCAACAGGCACATGAAAAAATGTTCAAGGTCACTAGCAATCAGGGAAATGCAAATCAAAAGCACAATGAGGTTTCACCTCACCCCTGTTAGAATGGCTCACATACAGAAATCTACCAACAACAGATGCTGGCGAGGATGTGGGGAAAAAGGGACACTAACCCACTGTTGGTGGGAATGCAAACTGGTCATGCCACTATGGAAGTCAGTCTGGAGATTCCTCAGAAACCTGAAGATAACCCTACCGTTCGACCCAGCCATCCACTCCTTGGAATTTACCCAAAGGAGTTTAAATTGACAAACAAAAAAGCGGTCTGCACCCTAATGTTTATTGCAGCACAATTCACAATAGCCAAGACCTGGAACCAACCTAAATGCCCATCAACGGTAGACTGGATAAAGAAATTATGGGATATGTATTCTTTAGAATACTATACCGCAGTAAGAAACAACGAAATCCAGTCATTTGCAACAAAATGGAGGAATCTGGAACACATCATGCTGAGTGAAATAAGCCAGTCCCAAAGGGACAAATACCATATGTTCTCCCTGATCGGTGACAACTGACTCAACACCAAAAAGGAAACCTCCTGAAGTGAAATGGACACTATGAGAAATGGTGACTTGATCAGCATAGCCCTGACTGTTAATGGACAACTTAATACATTATCCCTCTTAGTATTTTTTTTGTCTGTTCTACTTAATATGACTGGTTTAATTCTGTAATTATCACACAGTTATTCTTAAGTGTTTAAAATTAACTGAAATGTGATCCCTGTTAAACATAAGAGTGGGAATAAGAGAGGGAAGAGATGTATAATTTGGGGCATGCTCGGGCTGACTTGCCCCAATTGGTAGAGTTGGAAACATACCAGGGGATTTCAGTTCAATCCCATCAAGGTGGCATGTGCCAATGCCATCTCACTATTCCAAGTGATCAATTTCAGTTCACAATTGATCATAATGAAAGGACTAAGAGTCAAAGGGAGCACATAAACAAGTCTAGTACCTGCTAACACTAACCGATAGAATAAATAAAGGGGAGAGTGATCCAACATGGGAAGTGAGATACTCAGCAGACTCATAGAATGGCAGATGTCCTAAATAGCACTCTGGCCTCAGAATCAGCCCTAATGGCTCTTGGATCTGGCTGAAAAGCCCATGAGAGTATTTCAGGCATGGAAAGCCAAGACACTCTGGCAAAAAGATCTCTGTGAGTGAGATCCCAGTGGAAAGAACAGGTCTTCAAAGAGGGAGGTGCCTTTCTCTGAAGGGAGGAGAGAACCTCCACTTTGACTATGACCGTGTCTAAACAAGATAAGAGTCGGAGAACTCAAGGGGCTTCCATAGCCTTGGATACTCATGACTGGTGCATAGGGAGATTACTGATGCCATAAACAGGAGTGTCAATTTGTGAAGTCAACAACAGGAGTCACTGTGCACTTACTCTTCATGTAGGATCTCTGTCCTTAATGTGCTGTACATTGAGGCTTAATGCTATAACGAGTACTCAAACAATATATTTCACTTTGTGTTTCTATGGGGGTGCAAACGATTGAAATCTTTACTTAATGTACACTAAACTGATCTTCTGTAAAAAAAAAAAAAAGAAATTATCAATTCCCAACTTGACTCTCACTGGGATTAAACATGACAATAGGTCTGATCTGATTTCATCATCATTTAAAAAAAAATCAAATCATCTATTATTTTTCACTTTATGTTTCTGTGTGGGAGCAAACTGTTGAAATCCTTACTTAAGGTATACTAAGCTGATCTTCTGTATATTAAGATAATCAAAAATGAATCTTGATGTGAATGGAAGGGGAGAGGGAGTGGGAAAGGGGAGGGTTGTGGGTGGGAGGGACGGTATGGGGGGGAAGCCATTGTAACCCATGAGTCGTACTTTGGAAATTTATATTCATTAAATAAAAGATAAAAAAAAAATAACTCCATTTGTCTATTTTTGCTTTTATGGCCTGTGTTTCTGGGGTGTTTCCCAGAAGTCTCTGCTTGCTCCAATATCTTAGAGTGTTTCATTTATTATTATTTTTTTTGACAGGAAGAGTTGATGAGAGAGAGAGACAGAGCAAAGGTCTTTCTTCCATTGGTTCACTCCCCAAATGACCGCAACGGCCGGTGTGCTGTGCCGATCCAAAGCCAAGAGCCATGTGCTTCCTCCTGGTCTCCCATGCGGGTGCAGGGATTCAAGCACTTGGGCCATCCTCCACTGCCTTCCCGGGCCACAGAAGAGAGCTGGACTGGAAGAGGAGCAACTGGGACAGAATCCAGTGCCCCAGCTGGAACTAGAAACCAGGGTGCCGGCGCCGCAGGCGGAGGATTAGCCAAGTGAGCCGCAGCACTGGCTATGTCTTCTTCTAGTAATTTGATGTTATAAGGTCATAGATTCAGATCCTTAATCCACTGTGAGCTGTTTTTTTTTTTATATAAGATATAAGATAGGTATCTTGTTTCAAACTTCTGCATGCAAAGATCCAATTTTCTCAGTGCCATTTATTGAAGAGACTGTCCTTTCTCCAGGATTGATTTTAGTTTATTTATCAAAAATTAGTTGGTTGTAGATGTGTGGATTAATTTTCAGGTTTCTATTCTGTTCCATTGTTCTGCAGGTCTATTTATGTGCCAGTATTACACAGTTTTGATTATAGCTGCCCTATAGTGTGTTTCAAAGTCTGATATTATGATACCTCTGGCTTTTGTGTGTGTGTGTGTGTGTGTGTGTAAGATTGCTTTAGCTATTAGTGATCTCTTATGTTTCACAGAATTTTTGCATGAGAGAAGAATGGTTGGTATCTAGAATCATATTGAATCTATGAATTGTTTTTGGTAGTATGTGCATTTTCATGATATTAATTCTTCTAATCCATGAATTTGGGAGATTTTTCCATTTTAATGTCTTCTATTTCTTTCTTTAATGTTTTATAATTTTCATTGTAGAGATATTTCACATTCTTGGTTAAATGTATTCCAAGGTATTTTAGCTTTTTTGTAGCTATTGTGAGTGGATCTAATCTTGCAAGTTCTTGCTCAGCCTGGCATTGTCTGCGTTTATAATGGCTTCTGGTTTTTGTCTGTTAATTTTATATCCTGTAAGTGTCCCACACTCAGTGATGAGTTCCAATAGTCTCTTCATAGAGTCTTTTGGATCTCCTATATATAGAATAATGTCATATGTAAAAGAGATCATTTGACTTCCTCTTTCCAGTTAGTATCCATTTGATTCCTTTTTCTTACCTAACGGCTTTAGCTGAAACTTCCATAGCTATATTAAATAGCAGTGGTGAAAGTGAGCATCCATGAAAGTTCTGGATGTTAGTGGAAATGCTTCCAACATTTCCCCATGCCATTTGATGCTGGCTGTGGATTTGTCATATATATACTGCCTTGATTTTTACCAGTAATGTTCCCTTTATACTCAATTTGCTTAAAGTTTTTATCATGAAAGAATGTGACATTTTTAAAATGTTTCCTCTACATCTATTAAGATAATCATATTGTTTTTATTCATCCATTTATTAATGTGACTGATCTGCATATTGAACCATCCCTGAATACCATAGATAAATCCTACTTGGTCCATGTGAATGGTCTTTCTGATGTGTTATTGGATTTGATTAGTTTATGTTTCATTGAAGATTTTTGTACATATGTTCATCATTGACATTTGTCTGTCATTCTTTTTTTTAACTTTTATTTAATGAATATAAATTTCCAAAGTACATCTTATGGATTACAATGGCTTCCCCCCCACAACTTCCCTCCCACCCGCAACCCTCCACTTTCCTTCTCCCTCTCCCCTTACATTCACATCAAGATTCATTTTCAATTCTCTTTATATACAGAAGAACAATTTAGTATATATTAAGTAAAGATTTCAACAGTTTGCACCCACACAGAAACACAAAGTGTAAAATACTGTTTGAGTACTAGCTATAGCATTACTTCACATTGAACAACACATTAAGGACAGATATCCTACATGGGGAGTAAGTGCACAGTGACTCCTGTTGTTGATTTAACAATTGACACTCTTGTTTATGGCATCAATAATCACCCTAGGCTCTTGTCATGAGTTCCCAAGGCTATGGAAGCCTTTTGAGTTCACCGACTCTGGTCATATTTAGACAAGGTTGTAGTCAGAGTGGAAGTTGTCTCTTCCCTTCAGAGAAAGGCACCTCCTTCTTTGATGGCCCGTTCTTTCCACTGGGATCTCATTCGAGGAGATCTTTCATTTAGGTCTTTTTTTTTTTTTTGCCAGAGTGTTTTGGCTGTCATTCTCCTTCTATGTTGCATCTTTTTCTGTTTTTGGAATTAAAGTGATGCTGGCCTCATAGAAGGAGTTTTGGAGTACCCTCCTCCCCTTTCAATTACTTTGAATAGTTTGAGAATTGGAATTAGTTCTTTAAAATTCCAGTAGAAATCATTAGTGAAGCCATCATGTCTTGGACTTTTTTTGTTGGGAGGGTCTTTATTACTGATTCAAGCTCTGTCTTGGTTATTGGTCTGTTTAGGTTTTCTTTTTTTTTTTTTCTTTAAAGATTTATTTATTTACTTGGAGGTCAGAGTTACACAGAGAGAGAAGGAGAGGCAGACATGGAGAGAGTCCTCCATCCCATGGTTCACTCCCCAGTTGGCTGCAAAGGCCGGAGCTGCACTGATCTGGAGCCAGGAGCCAGGAGTTTCATTAAGGTCTCCCATGTGGGTGCAGGGGCCCAAGGACTTGGGCCATCTTCTACTGCTTTCCCAGGCCATAGCAAAGACCTGGGTTGGAAGTGGAGCAACCAGGACTCGAACTAGTGCCCATATAGGATGCTGGCACTGCAGGCAGCAGCTTTACCAGCTATGCTACAGGGCCAACCACAAGGTTTTATTTTTCTTCATGACTCAATTTTGATAATTCTATGTGTCCAGGAATCTATTTATTCTATATTTTACAATTTGTTGGCATATAGCTCTTTGAAATTATTCTTAATGATTCTTTTTATTTCTGTGCAGTCCATTGTTAACATCTCCTTTTTCAACTCTGATTTTATGGACTTGGTCTGCTTGCTCTTTTTCTGGTTAATTGTGCCTATAGCATATCAATTTTTTTTTTGGTTGGTTGGATCAATGGCCTATCAATATTCTTTATTTTTTTCAGAAATCCAGCTCTACCTTTCACTGATCATTTGTATCATTTTTTATTTTTATTTTATTTATTCTCTAATTTTAATTATTTATTTTCTCCTACTATTTTTGGGTTTTGTTGCTGTTTTTTTAGGACCTTGAGATGTATTGATAACTTGTTTATTGATGTATGTACTAACTGATATAAACTTTTCCTTAACTCTTCTTTTACTGTATACCCTGTTTTGATATGTTATGTTGTCATCTTCACTTGTTTACAGAAATCTTTTTGATTTCCCTTTTAATTTCTTCTATGACCCACTGTTCATTCAGGAACATGGATAGCACATTCAACCCAAAGGCTTTATTAAGCTGGAACATGTTTACTCACCACAGTATCATTTCATGAATTGTTAAGATTCTCCCTTACAGACTATCTGTAGTTGTACAAGAGGTAAATATTTCTCACTAAAATGAGAGAGAATACATACTGGGAATGGTCATGGGGCATATTAGTAAAAGGGAGCTGGAAAGAACACCCAGGAATAAGGATTTGGTAGGGATTTTGAGGACTGTTTAATTAATCACAACTTTCAGAAATTTAAAAAAATATTTTATTAACCATAGAATGGGAAGACTGGAGTGCAACTAAAGCTGTAATTGATAAACTGTAGCAGTCACTTGTATTAGCCTTGGATGGGGATGTATGGAATTTTAATTGTGGACAATATTCCTACTCTACCAAACTATGTGGTTGAAAGAACCAAGCCCTTTAAGTTCTTTTCTGTTTCTACCATGTGGATTCTTCCATCTTAATTTGGTTTCTTGGGAAAGTCATGTTAGAAACCAAGGTTTACTGAATGCTTCTGTTTTCTTGACATTCTATTAAGTACTTTCTTTACATGAATTTTCTCACAAAACCTTTTAAAAAAAACTTTTAGTGAAGGTACTTTTGCTTTCGTATTGTACAGAGGAGGTAACTGAGACTTAGTGTGGATAAATAGCTTGTTTATGGATGTATTACAGTCAGGTGGTAAAGATGGTATTTGGAACCATGCTTTTTTTTTTGTGGCATTATAAGCCACATTACTCATTTTACATGATAAATCAAATAGCTTCTCTTCTGTAAATCCTTTAATATTTATCCATCTGAAAGTAATTTAAGAAATATTTACTAACTCCTCTTGGCCAAAGAACATAAGTATAGGCTTTTAATATTGGATGCTTAAATATAGAACATGAACTAGATATAGGCTTCAACTGTAGAATTTGTATACTCACAAGATCTTGCATGTAATTGCTATGTCTAGTAATTAAAACTAAGTCTCTTGATGGCAGTGAATATATCTTGTTTTTATTAAAGTCCAACATTAGCAAAACAATAGATAGTAAGTCTTGTTGAATGCATATTAAATAAAGATATGAGTCACAGTAAAGCAAAATATAATGCTCTGGTTGCTAACATAAAGTAGCTGTATTTATTTTGTAGCTGTGAGACAATAGTGAAATACCAGAGAAGATACTATTTATCTTTCTCTAAAAGATTTTTTACGTTGTATGAGTCCACTGGTTTCTTTTCTGCAACATTTCATCCCGCTTCATGGAAATATCCATCAAATATAGGGTTCTTCTCAAGTGAGGAAGAGGAAATAGTGCCTTACAATGTCTAGAATTTATTAATATTACTCTTTTTCATTACTTTTCCAATAAAATGTTCAGTTAAACCACTGTTTAGAAATACTTTTAGCAAATAAATTTTAATAACATATAGTGTATAAATTTATAAAAATTATTATACGAGAAACCCAGAGGAGCAGTCTCAAAACTTGTTTTGAAACATCCATGAGCAGATTGACAACCAATTGCACTCTTGTGTTCATCTGACCAATGCACCTTATTATTTGGGGAGAAGATTATCCATGACATAGAAATATCACTCTCTTCAGTAACTCTTCTCAAAGCCTTAGACATTTTCAGACTTTAATAACCTGGAAAGTGAAGCACCAATTTTTCTCCAAGTTGACAGGAAAATAACTTCTGTAACAGGTGCAAAGATCAATACAAAAGTTATGTTATGGTATACAAAGTTGATCTTTTTACTCACCTCACAAACTTCATCTTGGTTTATATAGCATTGGATAGTAAAATCAAAATGATGAGAAAATTAAAGAATCAGGGAACCAGGACTTTCACAAAATGATCTTATATGACTATAAAGATTCTAAAACAGATGTTCTTTTTTTTATTTTTTATTTTTTTGACAGGCAGAGTGGACAGTGAGAGAGAGAGACAGAGAGAAAGGTATTCCTTTTTGCCTTTGGTTCACCCTCCAATGGCCGCCGCAGCTGGCGCACTGCGGCTGGCGCACCCCGCCTATCTGAAGACAGGAGCCAGGTGCTTCTCCTGGTCTCCCATGGGGTGCAGGGCCCAAGCACTTGGGCCATTCTCCACTGCCTTCCCGGGCCACAGCAGAGAGCTGGCCTGGAAGAGGGGCAACCGGGACAGAATCCGGCACCCCGACCAGGACTAGAACCTGGTGTGCCGGCGCCACAAGGCGGAGGATTAGCCTACTGAGCCCAGTGCCGGCCTAAAACAGATGTTCTAAAGCCTACCTTCCCTAAAAATCATCTAGAAGACTGAAAATTATATATTTTGGAGCCTCTTTCTGGAACTAATGAATCAGAATAATCAAATAAGGTATATAGAGATTGTGTGTAGTTTTTATCAACCTCAGTATGTCAAGCTCTTTTGCGAAAATACCCGTTGAGTTTCGCTGTTTGGTAACTCATTTAGGCAGGAGAAAAATGGGAGATCAAAAGAATCATTACACTAATTATCTGCTAGGCTGTACAGGATCTTTATGTACTGAAATTAGGCCTACTTAATGATTTAAAATTATTAGCCACACAAAAGTGATTTTTATCCTTATTCTTTGTTTATGACCAGGACTGTCTGTGTCCATTCTAAACCTGCTTCATCACGTCATGGAGGTGCTGCACTAAGGAGTGTTATAAGATGGCATTTGTCTGGAGGTAAGCCAACATCACTCAACTGCTTAAAATTGGAGAAAATTGATCAGAGCTTCTCTCAGAAGAGTTCTAGATTTATTTGGAAGTGATATTTTGATAACCGTCTTGCTGGTTGTGTGGGGTGGTAAGGAGGGTTGCACTGATGGGCCAATGCTCAAAATTAAATGGCATATTTTCTTATACCTTCTTTATAGTCATCAAAGTAGCAGTCATGCATCATTGCTGCTGGCTGATAGTTTGGTGTGTTAAGAGCCTGAGTAATCAAAAGATCCTTAAGTTGAATTTAGGATAATTAAGTGAAAATCTATGAAAAATTACTTTACACTACCTATACATTACAAACTTTAGTTAACATATACTTTCTTTTTGACTAACAGTCATGCATAAATTATATGTGCTTGTTTTTAGTCAAATTTATATGCTGTCTATAAAATAGTGTATTTGATTTTGTTAGAGAATTTTAAGTTGTTTATGAAGGCAAATTTTCAAAGACCTTTAAGCAAAGTGAATATTTAAAATTACTGACACAAACTATTTGCAGATAATGTCTATCTATTCATTGACATGCTATCCAAGAATATATGTTGTTTAGTAGACATTTAACCTAGTGATTAAGATACCTGCACCCTGCATCAGAGTACCTGTGTTTGAGTCCCTATTCTGTCTCCTGACTGCCGTTCCCTGTCAATGAGACCCTGGGAGGCGGTGTTGATAGCTCACTTGATTGTGTTCCTGCCACCCACTCTGTCTCTACCATTCTCTCTCTGTCTCTTGCTCTTTCTCTCCCTTCCTCCTCCCTCTCTCCATTTAATCAGCATTTGCTACACAGCATTTCTACAACTCATATCTGAGTGAGTCTTCATATTTTGAGGTTAATGAACTTAAATGTGTAAAAACAAATCGTCCAAATACTCACTGTTCAATTTTCTATTATTTTTCATTTTGTGATAACAATTTAGGTGCTAATTTCCTAGTAAAATAGATGTTTACTTTCGTTTTTGATATAGGTGTCCATTAGCTATATATAGGATACATTATTTGATCTATTCTTAAAAATATTTTACTGGTTTGGTGAAGTTGTACAAACTCCTGGTACCAACATGAGAAATACTCCCAGTTTCATCTGGGTGTAGTTTTAGAAATGAATGAGAAAGTTAGTGATTGTTTACTTTTGTAATCTGTCCTTCAGATATTACATTGCTCTTTCCTACAGTACTGGAGGACAGCTTCTTAATGTCATTAAACTTTCCCATGATTCTTCAAACCAGACAAGAATTCTGTTATCACAGGACTCCAAGGATTTTCTAGCTAATAAATGTGGGCCTTTTATTATGTATTAAAGTTGAATTATTTAAAACTTTATTAATTATTCTACTTTTTATTGATTACTTGGGTAAAATTAATCCAAAATTAACTGAGGGAAATATTAAAAAGAACATTCTTGCCAAATGATTTTAAACAGTATTCTATTAATATGTACTTTTTTCTATTAGAGAAATAAAAAGATAATGGCTACACTGTCTCATTAAATAAGCTTTTTTAAATATGAAGGGTGACTTATTGTTTTAGGAATATTATCTCAAACCTGTACTCTATGGCTTTCAGGATATTAAACAGAGTGACATTTTGAGCTTTATGCTCATTTTAAATATTGACTATCTTATAAGATAAATCAAATGGCCCAGCATTCCTTTGCAGACACTTGTTTTAGTTTGCTTATATTACTCTTATATATTTGATCAGAGACTCAAATTGTAAACTTTTCTGACATCACATTTGATATTCATAGAGGATTCTTTTTCTCAATATCATCACTGAACCTTTAAAAAATAGATTTACATTTAGTTCTATGCTTTAAAAGATATAATATAGTTCTCCATGGTTACTGTGCATATTTTGCTTATTATGTAACTGAATTTACTGTCAATGCAATTTTATCCACCTTGTACTGAGTTCTAATTGGATCAGTTTTAATTTCAGGTGTTTGATAATGAAATAAAAATTATTATATATAACATGACAAGAAAGCTATTCTACAACAATGTTATGATTTATCATATATTTTTGTTGAATGCATGGAAACAGTGGAGGGTAGTTAGCTGAAGAAAAGTAAAAGGACCAATTCTCCTCCTCCTTTTAGTTAAAAAAAAAAAAGATGACCTAAATGAACGATCTCTGAGTGAGAGCCCAGTGGAAAGAACGGGCCATCAAAGAAGGAGGTACCTTTCTCTGAAGGGAGGAGAGAACTTCCACTTTGACTATGACCTTGTCTAAATAAGATCAGAGTTGGTGAACTCAAAAGGGTTCCATAGCCTTGGCAACTCCTGACAAGAGCCTAGGGTGATTGCTGACACCATAAACAAGAGTGTCAATTGTTAAATCAACAACAGGAATCACTGTGCAGTTGCTCCCCATGTAGGATATCTGTCCTTAAAGTGTTATACTATGTGAATTAACGGTATACCTAGTACTTAAACAGTACTTTACACTTTGTGTTTCTGTGTGGGTGCAAACTGTTGAAATCTTTACTTAGTATATACTAAATTGATCTTCTGTATATAAAGATAATTGAAAATGAATCTTGATGTGAATGGGATGGGAGAGGGAGTGGGAGATGGGATGGTTGCAGGTAGGAGGGAGGTTATGGGGGTGGGAAAGCCACTGTAATCCAAAAGCTGTACTTTGGAAAATTATATTTATTAAATAAAAGTAAAATAAATAAATACATAAATAAATAAAACCAGAGGGAAAAAAGTAAAAGGAATAACTTGCAACTGAATGTCAGACTTTCCAAAAATTCATTGTTCTTTTCTCTCTGTAGAGAAACTTACATAAGATATAAACCTCCCAAAGTTCATGACTATGATTTTATTCTCTATCCCTGTGTTTTCTTTCAAACATTTTTTATATATCTTTTTATTTAAGCTGTGAGGTTTTCTTTTGGCTCTATGGGTAATTGGACAAAAATCAAAACTGCCTCCCCTTATTATTGATGAAATTGTGGGAAAGGGGAGGGTTGCGGGTGGGAGGGACGTTATTTGGGGGGGAGGAAGCCATTGTAATCCATAAGCTGTACTTTGGAAATTTATATTCATTAAATAAAAGTCAAAAAAAAAGAAATTGGAGAATTTTTTTCCACACAAACCCCATTCTTCTATACTTCTCATTGAGGTCACTTATTTCATCACCCCATACCCACATTTTCAAGTTTTGCTAACTAAGTAGACATCCACCATGAGTATGAATACATTTAGATCTGAAAATATATTGCAATGGATTAGATATAAGATTAAAGAAAGAAGAGTCAGATGGTTTTTAGATTTCCAGAGCTAGTTGTTTTGGTGCTCTTTATTGAAATAGATAATGTACCAAAATTTTAGAGAGAATCATGAAATCTGAGCTTATCACATCAAGTTTGAAATGTCAAGTGGGTTTTCTCAGGAAGAGGTTTTACTTAATTGGGCCACTAATAAGAATGAGGCAAAAGATTTGAGGTATTGGTAAAAATAATAGTTGGTTGAAAAAAAAGTGTTATAAAGTTTGAACTGTTTTGTGATGGAGATGAAAACTAGATGGAATTAATGAGGAAATCTAAGAGAGAACAGGAGCTGAAGATTTCGGTCTGCTTAAAAAATTGAGTGATTATTGGGAGATTGGACGCTAGTATCAAGATGTCATGAGTAATTCTGGGAGCTGAGTGCATTGCTATACACAACAGATGTTATTCATGATTCAAAGGTGAATTGAGCCAGATAGTCTGAAGATGAATGCATGGAGAGATGAATGCATTAAGGGCTGAAAGTACTTTCAGATGATTCCCAAGGATGACAGAAATTTGAGATTTTCTGTGGTGATCTGGCTTCACAGTTAAGCTACTTTTTATTATTGTGCAAACAGATGGGACAAACTCCCTTTCGTTGGAAAAAAATGTCCTTCCCCATGAGGCTATTTTACAGAACTCAAGATTTAGAAATTGACTGTAGCTCTTAGAAAATACAGGTTGAATCACTCAATAATTAGATATATCAAGTACTTCCTCTCTTCTGGACATCATTCTAGAGACTAGAGTTGCTACAAAGAGCAAGGCAAACCAATGTCCTTGGCTGTCTTGGAACTAAGATATGAAACTTGGAACTACTGATGTGAAAATAGGGCTGTGTGGTAGGGAGTTGAAAATGAGCCAATAAAAATTAAATTTCTAAATAAAAGTTCAATGATTTTGCAAGAATTCTCTTGATATACTAGGAGCAATAATTAGGTAAGGAATTTACTGTGTTAAAGTATAATTAACCAGTTTCAGGGAATGGAAAACACCTGTTTCTTAGCCCTTGAAAAATGTGTACAATGTAGTTATTCTATTGATATAAGGCTACTCACTTATGGTTTTATTGAATCTGACTTTTATTAAAGGGCAGGAAAAGATTTGTTTTCTTTTGTTTTGGGAAGTGTAAGTAATTGACTTTTTATTTTAGAGACATTGTTAGTAACAGATGGTGAGAAAATGAAAGAACTACATCTCTTAATACTGTTCCTTGATCATGTATCATGCATGCTTAATTATGTGCCATATATTCTAGTGAGTGTTCGATAAGAAATAGAATATATGCCAATTTTTATAATGTATAAATTCAGATACTTGTTGGACACAGTTGAAATATTTTTCCTGCATTTTTGTTTCCTTATTTGAATCCTCACAAAAATTATTGAATAAACAAGCATTTTTTCTCATTATAATTTTTGTATTATTCCCTTTCCCTCATATGAAATGGCCAATTTATTACTATCAGAAGATTTTTATGTGAAAATCCTTTTTTTTTTTTTTTTTTGACAGGCTGTTAGACAGTGAGAGAGAGAGACAGAGAGAAAAGTCTTCCTTCCTTTGGTTCACCCCCCAAATGGCCACTACGGCCGGTGCACTGTGCCAGTCTGAAGCCAAAGCCAGGTGCTTCCTCCTGGTCTCCCATGCAGGTGCAGGGCCCAAGCACTTGGGCCATCCTCCACTACCTTCCTGGGCCACAGCAGAGAGCTGGACTGGAAGAGGAGCAAGCGGGACAGAACTGGCGCTCCAACCGGGACTAGAACCCAGGGTGCCGGCACCGCAGGCAGAGGATTAGCCTAGTGAGCCGCGATGCCGACCCTATGTGAAAATTCTTGATTTATTTAATGGAGAATGGAATATTAAGTGGAGATTCTGATCACTTAATATTTTGTTTTGGAGATAACCAAGTGGATTTTATTCTACTATCCCAGACGTACTATATCTCACACACTTCTCTCTGTTCTTTTTCTAAATCTATACAAGATATGATGAATGGGCAAGTAAGAGGCAGACAATATGGTACTCTGACCCAAGTTTATACTGGAGAAACAGATTTTGTGCATGTGTTTGTGAAAGTGGTCCATCATTGAGCAATGTTACATTTCTCCTTGGAAATCCAAGTGCAATATGAAGAATCATAATGTGAATAACACTTTGATTAGTACAGTTATCTCTCTAAAGTTGAAAATCTTATATTCCTGTTGACTTTTAAACTAGATGACACCTCAAAGAATTGAAAATATTTCAAGGTCAGAAAATATTTTCATCTAATAATCAATTGCAACTAATCCATATGTTAATTTTTTGCATAATTCCTTATTATTTAAAGAAAACATTTTTACTTTAAAATGAGTAATTATGTGAATCATTCTAAATTATCAAATTGTCAGTTGCTTCCTATTTATTTATTTTTATTTAATTAATTAATTAATTTATTTATTTATTTTTGACAGGCAGAGTGGACAGTGAGAGAGAGAGACAGAGAGAAAGGTCTTCCTTTTGCCGTTGGTTCACCCTCCAATGGCCGCCACGGCCGGCGCCTATCCGAAGGCAGGAGCCAGGTGCTTCTCCTGGTCTCCCATGGGGTGCAGGGCCCAAGTACTTGGGCCATCCTCCACTGCACTCCCTGGCCACAGCAGAGAGCTAGCCTGGAAGAGGGGCAACCGGGACAGAATCCGGCGCCCCAACCAGGACTAGAACCCGGTGTGCCGGGACCAGAAGGTGGAGGATTAGCCTACTGAGCCGCGGCGCGGGCCCCTATTTATTATTAAGATTATTAAGATTTATTATTAAGATTTATAGTAATAGTGTGATTTATTAACACATGTATACAGTATATAATGATCTAAAGAAGATAATTAACATTTCCATTTTCTATTATTTCTTTTTTTTTAAAGATTTTTTTCTTTATTTATTTGAGAGGTAGAGTCACAGATAGAATGAGGGAGAGACAGGAAGAACGGTCTTCCATCTGCTGCTTCACCCCCCAAATGTCCACAATGACTAGAGCTGGACCGGTCTGAAGCTAAGAGCCAGGAGCTTCTTCTTGTTCTCCCACGTGAGTGCAGGGGCCCAAGCACTTGGGCCATTTTCCAGTAATTTCCCAGGCCATAACAGAGAGCTGGATCAGAATAGGAGCAGCTGGGACTAGAACTGGCACCCATATTGGATGCTGGTGCCACAGGTGGTGACTTAGCCTACTCTGCCACAGCACTGGCCCCTCTTATTATTTCCTTATATTTGAAGGCTTCAAGCTCCTCTCTTCTAAAATATATAATGTATAGTTGTGAATTGTAGTCACCTATTGTGCTGTTACCCACTTCCCAACCTTTCTTTCTCCCCTCTTCCAGTCCTTCCCAACCTCTAGTGATCATAGGTCTATATTATAATTGACATTTGAACACTGCCAGATTTGAAAGAGGTGGTATTCAGTATTTGTCTTTCAATGTCTTATTTTACTCAGTGACCTCCATTTAACTGCAAATGAGAGAATTTCATTCTTTTCATGACTGAATAATGTACCATTGTCTGTTTGTATTTCTTCTTTATTCCTTCATCTGTTGATGGATACCTTATTGATTCTATACCTTAACTACTATGAATAAACATGGAATGCAGCTATCTCTTTGATATGGGGGGACATATCCAGTTGTAGTATTGCTAGATCATAGTAGTTCTATTTTTAGATTTTGAGGGAATCTACATACTGTTTTCTACAGTGGCTCTAATAACTTACATATCTACCAACAACGTGCATGAGTCCTCCATTTTCCGCAACCTTGTAACCTTCTTTCTTTTTGATACAACCATTCTAATTGGAGTGATGTGTTATCTTATTATGATTTTGATTTGTATTTCCATGATGATTAGTGTTGAGCACTTTTTCATATGCTTGCTGGTCATTAAGTCTTTTGAGGAAAGTCTTTTCAATCATATGTCAATTTTTAAATCAGATTTTTGTTATTGATGAGTAATTTGAATTACTTTTAATTCTGGATATTAATGCTTTATTGGATGAATAGTGTGTTAATATTTTCTCACATTCTGCTGATTTTTTCTTCACTCCGTGAATTGTTTCCTTTGTCTTGCAAAGGTATCTTAGTTTGGTATAATCCCATTTTTCTATTTTAACTTCTGTTGGCTTGTATTTGTGGTATTATCAAAAAAATTTAAAAAACACTTTGTCTACACTGTTGTGTTGAAGTGGTTCTCCTACATCCCAGTAACTTCATGGTTTCAGATTGTATATGTAGGTATTTGAACAACTTTGAGTTGGCCTTTCTGTGTGTTACGAGGACGTGGTCTAATTTCATTCTTCTCTAATTGAATATCCAGTTTTGACAGTATCAGTAGTTGAAGAGACTGTCTTTTCTCCAATGTATATTCTTCATACTTTTGTAAATAAGTTGGCTGTATATGTGTGTATTTATGTCTGTTTTCTCTATTATCTTCCATTGCCTGTGTATTGGTTTTTATTCTAGTATCATGATATTTTGTTATTATAGCTTTGTAATAGGATTTAAAGTCATATTGCATTGCCTTCAGTTTTCCTCCCCCATCCTAAGATCACTATGGCTATTCTGGGTCTTCTGTGGTTCCACATACATTTTAGCGTTTTCTTTTCTATTCTGTAAAAAGTGTCATTGGTAATTTGAAAGGCATTGCATTGACTCTGTGAGAGTACATGCTTATTATCAACACAATGGCATCGGATTTCATCAACAAAATTAATTTCTCAATATTATGCTTTTAATTCAGAGAAATAATTTCAGAAAATTTAGGAACCATAAAGAAAGCCTAAGTGTATATTTCAATGCTATTATTTTAATGATTATTACCTAGGGGATTTAGATGAAAATTCTTTAAATTTAAAAAGGCTAAATTCCCTTTGTTCCTAACCTGATCATTAACGTAAAATGCTGCTATGTTTGGGTCTGTCATTGCTGTTACTGTTCTTTATAGTTCTTGAAAAAATAATACTACTTTTGAGTTTTACTCCATGTCTTGAAGTCAAAGGTTCATGATATCTAAAGAGCACAACTATTACATGATATGTAATAGTTACATGTTACAAGTTTCATATAATTCAGTAAAACTATTCTTAGACCTATACATTTTCACAAGAAATCTAACAAAGCTGAAGGAAGAAAGTGGCCAGGTAAATATAGTAGTCTGGTGGTCATTACACTCAAGGAGAGGATACATGTTTCCTCCTAAATGGATTGGCATTAAAATTTAAGAAGAGTCTGCTTGTCCTTATCCTTGCTCCCCTCACTTTGCTAACTGTACATAATGCTTTACTACCATTGTGAAAGTTTCTTGTTAAAATGATGCAAAATTTTTAAACATTTATATTTAAATATACATCTGTATTATGTTTTTTCATACACCAAATCCAAGGAAATATTTGAATGTGATTCCTTTGAATATACAATCTTCTATCTCAACTCTAATTTTTCTCTGAGGCATGAACAAGAACCAGATCACGTTTACTCCCTGGTGTCCTTCCTCTCAATTCGATAAAAATATATCACTGTCATTATGTTTGAAACGGCTTCTCTTTTTAAAGATTCATTTATTTGAAAGGCAGAGTGACAGAGACAGGGGGAGAAATACACACACACACACACACACACACACACAGGGAGAGAGAGAAAGAGAGAAATAGTTCAATCAATCCACTGGTTCCTACCCTAAATGGCTACAACATCTGGACCATGGTGGAGCTAAGAGCCAGGAGCCTCATCTTTGTTTTGCACATGGATAGTAGCCACTCAAGTACATGGTTCATTTGCTTTCTTTCCATGAACATTAGCAGTAAGCTGGAACTGACACAGATCAGCCAGAGCTCAAACTGGCCCTCCAATATTGGATGCCAGTCTCATTAACAGTGGCTTAACCCACGGAAGAGAAATTCTGCCCTAAGCCTATTTTTAAAGGAAGATATAGTTATAAGTAATATTCTTTTTTAAAAAAAAGACCCATTTTTATTTTATTTGAAACACAGAGTTAGAGGGAGAGAGAAAGGGAAAGTGAGAGTTCTTGCATTTGCTGCCTCACTCCCCAAACAACTGCCACAGCTAGGGCTGGGTCAGGATGAAGCCAGGAGCCAGAAAATCCATCCACGTCTTCCATGTAGGCTTTAGGAGCCCAAGTACTTGAGCCATCTTCTGCTGCTTTCCCAAGCATATTAGTAGACACCAATATTGGAAGTAGAATAGCTAAGACGCAAACCAGTTCTCATAAGGGGTGCCAACATTGCATCTAGCAGCTTAACCCACTGTGCCACAATGCTAGCTTCGAAAGTAATGTTCTTAATAATAATGTAAACCTATCATAATTACCAAACTTATCCTCTTATATTTGGTCTACTCTTCTAAGTAGATCTACTCTCCAAAGTAGGCTTTGCATTTTTAATTGTTCTTCTGTATAACTTGACTGTGAAAAACTTCATAATAACACTACCTACAATTTGTTGAGTACATCTTTGTGTAAGATACATTGAAATTTATTATATGTAATTTCAACTAATAATTTAATGAAAGTTGGTTAATATTTAATGTTTGGCGACTGAAAAAGAAGACGAAAATGCCACTTTTTCCAATCTGAGTATTTACTTAAAAATGGATACAGATGGTAGCAAGTTTAGTGTGGCTGGCATTACACAATATCTCTGCTACTCTTCTGTAGATAAAGGATAAAATATGCTACAAGAAAAGAAGCTATTAGAAAAATATAATTTTGAGGAAATAAATGAATACAGTTTAAATATAACTAATGCAATCAAAATGTACATATGACTACAGAGTATTTAAATATATGACTACAGCATATTTAAAAAATTAAAAGGAAATAGAATATGGCTAGATTATTGGGAGACAATTATTCATAGATAAATCTAATTTTTTACAGTGAGGCATTGTTGTGAAAGATAGTTTCATACACACAGAGTCTTGTGTCACTGGCCTGGACCACTCCATTACCTTGAGATAAAGATTCCAAAAAGACTTTACTGTGAATAGCTACCTTGTGCGCACATTTCTTTCTCAATTTCAAGCTCAATGAGTACATAGCCTTTCAGAATTCATGGAGCAGAGGATCAAGAGGGGAACTGGAGGGGAGTGTGATGGTCATTCGCCCTGCCTCTGCTGTCAAGGATACCTGTTAGCCACGGGGGACAGTGCACACTGTTGAACCTGATCTTGCTCTGCCTATTTTTTATGTGAAAGCATTCTTCCATCTAATTCTTTACTGTGACTGTGTTTTCTGTAATGATTTGGGTACCAAAATGCAGGGGCTGAAGTATCTGGACATTCGTTTCTGGTGGTTGACATCCTTACATCTTTGTTTTTCTCTGTGTGGTTGGATTCCTCCTCTGGCATTGATTCCTCATGTGTGATATTCTGCCCTCACGCACTGATGACTCACTATTCTGGACTGTCTTTTGGAGGATGCTGCTGTATTGAATAATCTTGGGAAATAGGAAATGTCTGTTTCTGGAGTAAAGTGCAGGTTTTGTTTATTGACCTGGAAGACTGAGATATCTGCTTCCAGAGCAAACTGCAAAGGTGCTTAGGGTTCAGTATAAAACTGTATGACACCAGATAGGCTTTATTACGGCAGTTATGCTGCCACTTGGGAAGCCCATGTCCAAACTGGAGTGCCTGGTTTGAGTCCCTATATTCTGCTTCCAGTGCAGCTTCCTGCTGACTCTGGGAGGAAGCAGATGATGGCTTATGTAGCCTGTCTCTGTTACCCACATGGGAGCCTTAGTTGGAGTTCCAGATTCCTGACTTTGGTCTGATCCAGCTCTGGCTGTTGCAGTCATCTGGAGAGTGGTTCAGTGGATGGGAGATGTCTGTCTCTCTGCATTTCATACAGAATTTAATAATTAAAAACTAAAAAAGTCACTCTAAATCAAAATATAGGCATTACAATGTATTCATTTCATATAAATTGCTATTATGCAACTTTCATGTTCTCTAAATTCAAGGTCCCTAGTGGCTTCTCCTGTAATGAAACCTATTGTGCAAGTCATTTGGTTCTCTTCGTGCTTTGCTCTTTGAATTGGGTAAAAGAAAATAATGACATATTGGCTATTGCTATTGATCTGAGTAATAAACTGTTGTTTCTCTCCTAACCAGGAATCTTATGTCTCTACCAATTTCCATGAAGTTGTAGCATTCTAACAGGGTAACTTTAAGGAAAATAAAATATCATTTCCTCAGATCTTTTTTTTTTACTCTTGCTGTCTTTCTCTCTTTTTTTTAACTTTTATTTAATGAATATAAATTTCCAAAGTACAGCTTATGGATTACAATGGCTTCCCCCCCCCATAGCTTCCCTCCCACCCGCAACCCTCCCCTTTCCCACTCCCTCTCCCCTTCCATTCACATCAAGATTCATTTTCGATTCTCTTTATATACAGAAGATCAGTTTAGCATACATTAAGTAAAGATTTCAACAGTTTTTATCCACATAGAAACACAAAGTGAAAAATACTGTTTGAGTACTAGTTATAGCATTAAATCTCAGTGTACAGCACATTAAGGACAGAGATCCTACATGAGGAGTAAGTGCACAGTGACTCCTGTTATTGACTTAACTAATTGACACTCTTCTTTATGGCATCAGTAATCATCCTAGGCTCTTGTCATGAGTTGCCAAGGCTATGGAACCCTTTTGAGTTCACCAACTCTGATCATATTTAGACAAGGTCATAGTCAAAGTGGATGTTCTTTCCTCCCTTCAGAGAAAGGTACCTCCTTCTTTGATGACCTGCTCTTTCCACTGGGATCTCACTCGCAGAGATCTTTCATTTAGGTCATTTTTTCCCCCAGAGTGTCTTGGCTTTCCATGCCTGAAATATTCTCATGGGCTTTTCAGCCGGATCCACATGCCTTAAGGGCTGATTCTGAGGCCAGAGTGCTGATTAGAACATCTGCCATTCTATGAGTCTGCTGTGTATCCCACTTCCCATGTTGGATTGTTCTCTCCCTTTTTGATTCTATCCGTTCGTATTTGCAGACACTAGTCTTGTTTATGTGATCCCTTTGATTCTTAGTCCTATCATTATGATCAATTGTGAATAGAAATTGATCACTGGGACTAATGAGATGGCATTGGTACATGCCACCTTGATGGGATTGAATTGGAATCCCCTAGTATGTTTCTAACTCTACTGTTTGGGGCAAGTCAGCTTGAGCATGTCCCAAATTGCACATCTGTCCCCTCTCTTATTCCCACTCTTATATTATAACAGCGATCACTTTTCAGAGCTTTTAACATATATACCTTTCTGGAATTGGATATATATTGATATCAGCCATACATTAAAGTACATTGCTGTACTTTAGTATCTTTTCCAGTTTTGAGAACTTTCAGATTTATGTAAATGCAATAATTACTAACTTTCAGCTTTGAATTTTAAAAGAGATGGCTAAATATAACAATTACTAACTTACAGGTATAATTGCTAGTAGAATTATCCACTTTGGTATCAACGCATAATTTTTATAGCAAAAAATAGACATAAAATTGGTTCTTGAAGAATATTTACCATTGGTCTACTTAAAGCCAGATTTACAATATCTGTACATATTTAGGTGAAGGAATAACTGTAGAACATTTTTAACTAGTTACTTGAAAGACTGTTTTGATGCTTACTTTCACAATAGATAGTTGTAACAAATATTTTTAAAAAGATTTTAAAATAAAATGTATATCTGATACTGCAAAAATAAACTGGTTGACTCAGGATGATTTTATTTAGTCTTCTTTAGTGAATTAAAAAACATCTGTGTTTCCTCTGTAATGAGAAAGAAATTCTTTGCATAGACTGCCTATGTTGAGAATGCTAAATCTCCACACTTGCAGCAGTCTGTACACCACAGATCATGGCAGATTCTCACGTTGGAATTGTGAAGCTAAACATTGTTGTGAATTACTTCAACCCAGCATATTTTTGTGACCTCGTCTTGCACTTCCAATTATAACCATGTTATAATTGCACCACAAAATTTTCAGTTTTAAAACATAAGACTATCAAGAAGTAATGAAATTTGATAAAGTTTTTAGAAAACTTATCAACATTTTAACACCAAAAAGTAGGCTTAAAATAATATAACTTGATTTTAATTCCTTTTTAAGTGTCCCTATAAGAACTTTTCTCTGCCACTTCAAGATAACATATATTTAACCCGGATCTTGAAAAAGAATTGTTTCTGCTATTTTATAAATTTTACATTAATCCTAAATATGTGTGGTTCTGTTTTAGTCCATTTTCTGTTTCCATAGAAAATGATCCAGGACTACATATGCTATAAAGAAAAGAGACTTAAAAGCTTATAGCATTGAGTCTAATGCTAACTAGAAGACTAAGACTGGGTGCCCCCTCCCACTTTTTGTTTTGGATTTCTGATAACACGGCAGGAGTGTTGTAAGACTGGTGGGTAGTAGGTACAGAAAGAAGCTCAGGTGAGGAGGCAGGCTCCCTCAGAGATAATCTTCTGAAGTGAGGTACCCTTGACCAAATAACCTCCCTAAAGGACCAACACATTAAAAAGTCCACAACCTTGACACCATCGTACTCAGACCAAGCTTCTAACACAGGAAGCTTGATGAGGCGCCAGAGCTGTGGCATAGAAGGTAAAAGCTGCTGCCTGCAGTGCTGGCATCCCTTATGGGCACCAGTTCCTGTCCCACTGCTCCTCTTCCAATCCAGCTCTCTGCTATGGCCTGCAAAAGCAGTAAAAGATGGTCCGAGTCCTTAGGCTCCTGCACCCACGTGGGAGACCCAGAAGATGCTCCTGGCTGCTGGCTCCAGATCAGTGCAGCTCTGGCTGTTGCAGCCATCTGGGGACTGAACCAGTGGATGGAAGATTCTCTGTCTCTCTCTCTCTCCCTCCCTGTGCCTCTGCCTCTGCCTCAGCCTCTGCCTCTGCCTTTCAAATCATCAAATAAGCAAATAAATGTTTTTAAAAAAGAAGCTGGGTGAGAGTAGGGGGTAGGAAATGAAGCACATGAAATCCACAGCAAGTGCATTAACTGCTTTCTTTTCAAAGAGCTTACAGTATGGATTTTTTAAAAAATTCATTTTTATTTATTTACTCAAAAGGCAGAAAGAGATAGGGAGAGAGATCATCTGCTGGTGCACTCCCCAAATGGCCACGGTGTCCAGAGCTGGATCAAGCAGAAGCCAGGAGCCAGGGATTCCATCCACATCTCTCACATGGGTGGCTGAGGTCCAAGCACTGGGGACATCTTCTACTGCCTTCCAGGTATATTAGCAGGGAGCTGGACCAGAAGTGGAGTTGCCAGACTCAAACTGGAGCTCATATGGGATGCTGGCTTGTGGGCAGTGGCTTAATCTGCTGTGCCCAATGCCCGCACCAAAGAATTTATACTTTGTATGTAAATAACACATAACCTGTATGAGCTCATCATATAATGATAAATAAGTCAATGTTGGGGTTTCCTCCTTATATTCAGTCATCCTTTTCCATTGCACTATAAAAGCATGTGGGCAGGAGCCAATGCTTGTGGAATGTTAATTGGGTTTTAAGCAATGTGTAATAATTTTCCAAGTATTGCTTTATAGTATGATATGTCAGGGGTGTCCAGTACTGCTCTCAGGCTTGGTGATGAAACATAGGACTCAGAAGCTGCTGTAAGCTTGGTTTCATTTATTACAATCAGAGGATACAGATCAAAATTAACAAGGGGAAATGGTGCCTTGAGTGAAGTTAAAGGAGGAAACAGGAGCAGATTTCTAGGTGTTCTCTCCCTGGGAGAGATGTGGCTATCAGATGCGATGTCCTTACTCATCCAGCACTAAGGTATGACATCAGGTAAGCTTTTTCCAATTTAGGAAGCTCACATGAGCCTCTCTCCAGGGTTTTTATTGGGAATGAGTCACAAAGGTATAGTCAACCTCAATTGGATTCTAGCACCATCTCCAACTACCTTCCTCTCATGTCCCAAACAAAAACAGGCATCATCTTAAATCACAGTGTTAGGATAAACACTGTCACTGTTCAGAGACTCTAGATACACTGCCAGAGAAACTTAGTGAAGATGCATTTATTGACATAAATAAGGAAAATTGTTGTGACAAATAGGATCAAGATGCCCCAGAGGAAAGTGATGCTGGCAAAAAGAAATTACATTAATGGAGCTCTTGGAGATACTTCCCAACGTTGAAAGTATAAAGGATAAAATGTTGCAAGATAATAGAAGCCTTTAGAAGGAGCATGACAATTTGCCAAGGGTAGAAAAGAGTCTCCGTTTATTTTGTAAGTTTTCTGGAGAAGGGCAAGTAGGCATTCAAACTTATCTTGATAGGTCTTCCTTTTTTTTTCCTCGCAAACAAAATCTTAAAGTTTTAATCTTTTTAACTATAGTATATAAATAATAAATAGTTTTATTAGTAATTTCACTTTCTCATATATTTAAAATTGAGGTTAGGGAATTTTAAATATTTTAACAAATTTTTTAAATATCCTGAAACAATTAAAGTTTTCTGATTAATAATTTTAATTTTTTCTCATAACAATTTCTTTTTTACTTTTTAATTAATATATAGAGAATAGATTTCATATATTTCATAGGTAAAATTCTAAGATAACTACAATTCATGTCTCCTGTTCTTCCCTCAAACCTTCCCCTTCCTTTTTTTTTCTTTAGTTTTTGCAAAAACCTAGTTTCAGTCCTCTCTATAATCATAGGTTTAATGCATCACCAACCGCAATATTCAATAAGTAAAAAGTAGAAAGATCAAAGTTCCACAAGAACTAGGGCTAAAAACATAGTATCAAATTTACCATGTTAACCATATTTACATGCATAGTTCAGTAACATGAAGTAAATTTATATTGTTGAGCAACAAATCTCCAGAAATTTTCATCTTGCAAAGCTGGAACTTATTAAACAGCTCACCACTTCTCTGTCCCCACCCTTGAGAATGAACATTCTACTCTGTTTTTATGAATTTGACTATTTCACGTTCTTCACATGAATACAATCAATATGAACTATCACTATCATATAGCATTTGCCTTTTTCTGACTGGCTCATTTCAATTAGCATAATGTGTCAGGTTCATTCATGTTAGGATATGAAAGGATATTTTTTTCATTTGTAAGGCTGAATGGCATTCTAATTTACACATGTAACCTCTTTTTGCTTATCCACTCATCTATAAAAAGACCTTGGAATCCATATCTCCTGAAAAATATACTTGGAAAATAAGCTCTAGTGAATATTCATATGGCCTTAGGAAAATTTTTTTAAGGTTTATTTATTTATTTGACAGTCAAAGTTACAGAGAGGCGGGGGGAGTACAGAGAGAGAGAGAGAGAGAGAGAGGTCTTCCATCCACTGGTTCCTCCCCAAATGGCTACAATGGCCAGAGTTGGTCCAATTGAAAGCAAGGAGCCTGGAGCTTATTCCGGGTCTCCCATGAGGGTGCAGGGGCCCAAGCGCTTGAGTGATCTACTGCTTTCTCAGGCCATTGCAGAGAGCTGGATCAAAAGTGGAGCAGCCAGGACTTGAACCAGCGCCCATGTGAGATGCTGGCACTGCAATCCAGGACTTCAACCCGCTGACCCACAGCGCTGGCCTCAGGTAAATTTTTCACATTAGATATATTCATTCAAGTGTCCAGATGATTACACACACACATACACACACAAACATACATTACAGATGTTCCATTTGTTAATACTTTATGTTAGTTATGAACTTTTTCTTACAATCATTTTTACCATGTGGATAAAATTCTTTAATTTTTTTTAGAATTAATATTTTAATCTGCTCTTTGATCTGCTCTTTTGAATATTCATTTATGCATCAAATATTTACTTCACTTACTCTGTGTTCCAGAAGCTCTTTATGGTGCTTGGAGTAGTAGTGGGCAAAGTCTCTGTCATCTTCAAGGCAGTTTGTAACATGAGGAAACAGGAAACACGTATGCATGATAAACAAGCAGTTTAGATAGATAATTGGAACTCAGGAAGAAATAAAAATACAGAGCAAAATAAGGAGGATTGAATGCTCAGAGGAGGGAGTGGGCAGGTTGCAGTGTTTAGAAGTCCAGGAAATGCTTCATTGGACAATATAAATATGGTAAAGGATGTGTCTTTGTGGATATAGAGGGAAGATAATCCAAGCAGAGCAAATAACCAGCGAAAAATTTCTGATGCAGGAATAAGCCTTATATATTCCAAGAAGGAAGGAGTACAAAGTGCCTTGAGCAGAGGCATTAGAGGCAATACTTGTAGAGGTGGTCAGATCAATAGAACTGGGGTTTTCACTCTGAGGAAACAGGAAGAAGGCCAGAGCAGAGTTTTGAGTAGAGGAGTAAGTGGGTGGTCTCCTTTTACTAAATTCCAGCTACACGCTCAGAAAAGTCCATGGCAGTGGTGGACAAAAATAGAAATGAGAATACATTGAAATGTCACGCTGTAGCCCATAATTATATGCAATCATTGTTAGTAGGAAAAAGTAAAATGTGTCATGAAATCAAGGCAGTCAAGTTGGGGATTCAGATTTAAACTCTTAGCATCTACTTCAAAATCTAAGTGCCCAGCTTTAAATGATGTTCAGTTGTTTGGTGCATTTTTATATGACAGGTTATGATATTACTCAATGATGTAAGCAAATGAATATATTAATTTTGGACAGCCTGTGTTTTTAATGAAATACTTTATATTTACTAAAGATGCTCAAATCATTGGTTTTGTATTTTTCTTTTCCAAATACTGTTTCTCCGTCATTTAATATAGTCATTATATCCTTATGATAAAATTTGATGAAAGAGACAGAAAAACATTTTACAGATATTTATTTTAAATTTTAAGTGTTGTAGCTGGTGCTGGGGCTTAGTGGTTAAAGCCGGCAAGTGTGATGTCGACACCTTATATGGATGTTGGTTCATGTTCTGAATGCTCTACTTCTGATCCAGCTCCCTGCTAATGGCCTGGGAAAGCAGTGGAAGATGGCCCAAGTACTTGAACCCCTGCCACCTACATTGGAGACCTGGATGGAGTTCCAGGCCCCTGGCTAAGGCCTGACTCAGCTCTGGATATTGTGGCAATTTAGGGAATGAACCAGTGGATGGAAGCTTGATATTTCTCTCTCTCTTCTCTCTCTCTCTCTCTCTCTGTAACTCTCATTTTCACATAAAATAAATATATCTTTTAAAAAATGTACCTGTTGAGAGGAAATGGCTAAATTAACTTAGTTATTATCTTGTAGCCACACAGGAAATATTTAGATTTTGCATTGTCATTGGTTCTATTTCCTTGAAGGACTTATGAATGACTAATTGGCAAAAAAAAAAATATATATATATATATATATGGAGGAGTGCAGAATGTATGCTACTGTGAATAAGGTTTCTTTTGGCAACTGATGTAAATATTTTTAAAAATAGGTAGTTCTGCAACCAAAAACTAATGTACTAAAAACCAGTGTACTAAACTAAATCCAATGAGCTGTATACTCCAGATGAGTGATTTTTAGCTATGTGAATTATATCTTGGAAAGCTAAAACTAAATACAAAAACAGAAAGAAAATACCCTGTAACTCAGCAGCAATAAGTACTGTCAGTGTTTCATGCCCTTCGAAATAGGTGTCTCTGTGAATAAATATCTTTTAATGTACACAAATTATCTCATACATCTGATAGTTTTTAGAAAGTTTTTGTGTTACAAAAGAATAATGATAGATATATATCCCCTAAATTAACTCTAGTTTATCTTTTTCAATGTGTAAGCAATATTTTATTTGTATCTTGATTTTTGACTGTACTTGATTAATGTTGATTTTCTCTTTTCATTATTGTGATTTTCACAAGATAAGCCTATATCATTTTGGAACCTATAGATCTACCTCCTTTCAACAAACTTAGGGAAATTACCAACCTCAGGACACAAAACTACTTAACACATTGATGTAAAATCTGTAAATGACAACCTGAAAGATTATATTAGTGTGTACCTCAAGCAATAGTATTATTATGCTATACACTATGAAAATAATTGAACCTGATAGAAGTTTTTAATTTTGTCAGTCTGCATATATACAGCTGTATAGGAATAAACGATAAAGATTTGTTTAGATAAATAACCAAAATAGTGTTATACTTTTAATACTATTAACATAATGATGCAAATAGTAGCCCTACTACAGATAAATGCACAATATAAAATGTCAGTTACATATATCATATATCATAATGCTTAGGTATTTCTTCTAAAATAATTGTATCACAGTATGAGTATTAGTAGTCTTTCTAATTTTGTTGTACCATAACAGTTTATTAATGTGTAAAGCCTGGGTTAAAGAAACCTAACACATAATGCATTTATGAAATGATAATTATTATAATGTACTGAAAATTCTCATTTCTAACCTTGCTTTATCACTATTGGCTGTAAAATGAAAGGCATACATTTCTGTAAAGACTATCTGTGAAGATGAAAGTTAAAGCACAACAGAGCAAAAGCTGGATGTCAGGATAAAATCGGTTTAGAATAAAGGGAAATGGGGGTGTTGAGGAAAGAACACTTAAGTACTTTCTTGCGAAGTTGATCACACATGAAAGTAATTCCCAAATTAGTATACTTAACAATAGATAATTCTTCTGAGACATAAACATACTGTTACATATTTCATATCCATTGAATTTTAGCCATGCTCTTTTAGATAGGGAGTGTCTTTAAATAGACTGGATTTTATTGAAAGTCGATTGTATTATACATGCATTTGGTTTCATGTGATTAATTATTCATATTTAAAGATAAATTGTTCTTATGTAAGCTAATGCTTTGACTGAAACAGTGACATGATAGTCAATAGTGAAAACACCAGTATTATTCTTGCATAATAATCTAGTAGAGAGCTAATATGTAGTAAATCTGATTAAAGAAGCCAGGTAATTGAACTTAATCCCCTGGTTTCTCTCACTTTTCTTCTCTGCTCTGAATGACTATGCAGTGCTTTGACTGGATTGTGGCCCCAGCTGTGTATTTTCACACGTAGATTCTGACCTCCAGCCCAGATCCTGAACATTCCCAGGCACCAATAGAGGTGTTTAGGTTGTTGCCCAAAACAGTTCAAGAAACTAGTCTGGGTCATAGTGGAATATAAATTCCTTAACCACGAGCCCTCCTTGCCAACATGCCTAGATAGAATATTGTTGTCTTGGCCGGCACCACGGCTTACTTGGCTAATCCTCTACCTGCGGCACCAGCACCCCGGGTTCTTGTCCCGGTCGGGGCGCCAGATTCTGTCCTGGTTGCTCCTCTTCCAGGCCAGCTCTCTGCTGTGGCCCGAGAAAGTAGTGGAGGATGGCCCAAGTACTTGGGCCCTGTACCCGCATGGGAGACCAGAAGGAAACACCTGGCTCCTGGCTTCTAATCAGCACACTGCGCCAGCTGTAGCGGCCATTTGTGGGGTGAACCAACAGAAGGAAAACCTTTCTCTCTGTCTCTCTCTCTAACTCTGCTTGTCCAAAAAAAAAAAAAAAAAAAAAAAAAAAAAAAAGAATATTGTTGTCTTGTTTACTTCACCATTCTGTGAAATCCAAGCTTACCCATCTGGAGGTAGTCTGGGCCATTCTCTGTGAAAACTCCATTGCTTTGGGGGCCACTGAATCTTTGCTTTGGCTGGGCAGAATTTTTTTAGCTTTATTAAAAATAGCCATTTTATTAAAAATAACAAAGTAACCAAGGCCTTTTACCATTTTCTTCTTTCTTTTTCCTTTATTTTCCTTTCCCCTTTTCTCATTATTTTTTTGAAATATCTAACACATCTGATATTTATTCTTTAAAAGATCTTATTACATATATGTATTTCCTTTTTTTAAAAGATTTATTTTATTTATTTGAAAGACAGAGTTACAGAGAGAGGTAGAGACACAGAGAGAGGTCTTCCATCTGCTGGTTTACTCCCCAGATGGCTGCAACGGCTGGAGCTATGCCGATCTGAAGCCAGGAGCCAGGAGCTTCTTCTGGATCTCCCATGTGGGTGCAGGGACCCAAGGACTTGGGCCATCTTCTACTGGTATCCCAGGCCATAGGAGAGAGCTGGATCGGAAGAGGAGCCACTGGGACTAGAAGTGGCACCCATTAGGGATGCCGGCACTTCAGGCCAGAGCATTAACATGCTGCACCACAGCTCTGGCTCCTTTATTTCTTTTGATGAGATATGTCATAGAGTATTAAATGTTAATTTTTTATTCTTTCACATTTGGGTTTTTGAACTTCTGTTCAATTATAATTTAAGATAGCCTGCAAGCGACAAAATTGTTATTTTTATTTTGTCTTAACCTCTGAAAATTACTGAAAACAAAATCTGAAAGGTTATCTTGGTTTTTTTGTGTATAAAAGAGGAAAGATAATTACTAGAAAGTCTGCTATTCGACTATACAGACTTTTAGTGAATACTCCTCACTTGGAGAAATGATATGTCTTCTGCATAATAATTATAATTAACAATGTAATTATTTGTTTGAAAGTAGAAATTATATGTGAATTTACGTACTGTTATATTGCTTTGTGACTCTATGTGGGTCCATAATTACCATAACCATAAAATTGATGGTGATCTCCAGATTTGTTCTACTATTTCTCACAGACAGAGGTGATCAAGAATTCTGTTTTGAATGAAAACAGACATAAATGTACATGTTTCTATTAAGCAATGTGCCCTCATTAATGCTTCATATCATTTTAAATTTAGGAAAAAATGATGTGAGGGTGGGATAATCAATGGATACATTTTAATTCTAGTGAACTTCTGTTAAGTTAGAATTTAATAATTGCCTAGTGCAGCAAGCTAGCCCTTCTATATGCAAACTAAAATTCCCAGATTCATAAAACTTATAATTCTGACTCATTTACTCCATTTTTAATTGAAAGGACTGAATTCTGTATATAAAACTTCTTTCCTCCTAAGATATAATATGAAAGCCATGCCTCTCTGAAAGCAGGAAATTTATATTGTGACAGTGACCTATTTAAAGCAGCTCTATTTTATGCCTTGCAGTTTTAAATGGACCAACTTATTTAAATAACTGAACAGAGACAGACTTAGAAGGAAAACCTAACAAGTAGAACAGTGTGATGATGTTATCTTGTAAATTTCCTTCCTTTGTGATTCATTGAATTGTCTCAGCTTTATTTTTATTTTTAACCATTTTTTTCTGCTGTGGGGGATATTTCTGTAGAGACAGTAAGAAAAAATGAGGTTATTTTTATATTCTTGCTATTAGAAAAAAAGTCTCTGTTTTACATTCAGTAGTTTGTTCTGCTCTAAGTGTCTTAGGTACTGTGCATATCTACTTTATAGGTATTGCCTAAAGCATAAAATAATATAAAAGAAAATAAATGAAATAGGTGCAAATGTATTTCTTTATTGAAGAATGCCAAAATGCATAAAAATTATAAATTGACTATAGAACTTAGACACGTTCAAGTGTTTCTTTCCTAACAGAATTGCTGCTAGACTAAAGAAATCCTCATTGGAGGTCATTCTGAGGACAGCCCACTTGTGATGCCAAATTAAGAAATTCAGACTAATACATTGCGGGGCCTTCTATATAGTAATGCCAACAGAACAGGCCTCAGTGAAATGCCCTGTTCTTGTCAAGTTGGATGAAATATATAAGCTGTGGCTGGCCAGCTTGTGAGATGATCTTTCCAAGAGAAAAGAAGGATGGAAATGTTATTTAAATAAGCATCAAAAGTACCCTTAGCTGTTCATAGCCAAGTACTTATCATAAAATTTCTAATTCTGTATAAATGTTCATGTCTTCAAGCAACATTGAGGGCCCAGAAGCTTTAGACAAACAACTGGCACATTTCTTTTAATAGGAAAACCAAACACCAGCAGAATAGTGTAAAACACATACGAGTTTAAATTTTTGTCTCATCATGGATCATTGGCCTGGAATCTTCCATTCCTCTTGGTTGAAGTATCAGCAGAGAGAGAAGCCAATATCTTGGGGCTTTCAGTTATGTTCAAGACTTAGTCTTGGCCTTATGTAGGCAAAAATATGTCAGAATTGTTGGCAATGTAATGACCTAGACTGTTGTGCCTGTTGGCAAAATGCAGGTTGGCATAAGGTTGCTCCATATGGGCTTCCAATGAAATGCTGATTTGCCAGATCTATCAAGCAGACTTGCACATATTTGAGGGCCTATCCATGGCACTGGTAATTTAGTATGGTAAATGAAATGATAAAATAACCTTTTTTCCCACCCACATTTGAACTTGAGACAAAATTCTTAGCCATTCAAGTATCCTATTTTTGAAATCCAATCAAAATTGTTTATGATATACAGTGATTGAGTTTTTGGTCAGAAGGGAGCATTTGACATAAATTCACTTCAAGCTCCTCATATTTGGATGAGGAAACTTCAACCAAGTGATGTTAAATATAACATCTATTAAACAAAGAAATCAGAATATGGAGCCTAGTGTTATATTACAATTGGTTAAGCCATCACTTGTAATACCAGAATTCCAAATTGGAGCTCCAGTTTGAGTTCTGCTGCTCTACTTCCAATCCAGCTTCATGCTAATATGCCTGGGTAGGTGGTAGAGGATGGCCCAAGTTCTTGGAACCCTGCCACCCACCTAGGAGACTTGAATGGAGTTCCTGGCTCCTGGCTTCAGCCTGACACAATCCCAATTATTGCATCCATCTGGCAAGTGAACCTGCGGATGGAAGATCTTTCCCTCTCTCTCTATCATTCTTCCTTTCAAATACACACACACACACACACACACACACACACACATACAAATACATAAAGCTTTAAGTGTAATTCAAGTCAGGCACATTTGACAACGGAATCTGCATACTTCACATAAGTGTCTCTATATTGATGGTCACTTGACTAGTAGTCCATTCATTTTTTCAACTAATTTTTGTAGCCACGATATTCACCTGGTGGCCAAGGAACTAAAGATATAGAGGTAAATAGGAATGGGGCTTTCATGGAACTTACATTCTAGGGTGGGGAGCCAAATGATAATCAGTGAATAAGTTAATAAGACAGTATCAGATAGGGTAAACCTAAGTCACGCAGTCAACCAACGATGAATCAAATAGCCAATGTGGAGAGATACTTTATTTTTTATGTTTTAAATATTTATTTATTTGAAAGGCAGAGATACAGGTGGTGGGGGAGAAAGCAAGAATCTTCCATCTGCTTGTTCATTCCCCAAATGACCACAATGGCTGGGGCTAGCCAGGCCAAAGCCAGGAGCCAAGAGCTTCGTCTGAGTCTCCCACATGAGTACAATGGATAAGCACTTGGGCCGTCTTCTGCTGGTTTCCTAGGTGAATTAACAGGGAGTTGGATCAGAAGTGGAGTAAGGGCTAGTGCTGTGGCCAAGCAGGTAAAGCCACCACCTGCAGTGCTGGCATTCCATATGGGAACAGGTTAGAGTCCTGGCTGCTCCACTTCCAATCCAGCTCTCTGCTATGGCTTGGGAAAGCAGTAGAAGATGTCCCAAGTCCTTGGGCCCCTGCACACACGTGGGAGACCCAGAAGAGGCTCCTAGCTCCTGGCTTTGGATTGGCACAGCTCTGGTTATTGCTGTCAAATGGGGAATGAACCAGCAGATGGAAGACCTCTCTGTCTCTGCCTCTCCTTCTCTCTCTGTGTAACTCTAACTTTCAAATAAATAAATAAATCTTGAAAAAAATAGTGGAGTAGCCAGGACTTGAACTGGTACCCATAGGAAATGCCAACACTGTCACAGAGGCTTAGCTTTCTACAACAGAATACTGGCCCCTGAAGAGCTACTGGTTCCTGGCTTTGGCCTAGCCCAGCCACAGCTGTTGTGGCCCATTTTGGGTAGTGAGTCAGCAGATGGAAGATCACTTTCTCTTTGTTTCCTCCATTCTGTGTCACTCTAAATTTCAACTGAGTAAGTTAATCTTTAAAGTATTACTTTAGTAAATCAGGTTAAGATGTTTATTTTAGCAGCATAGTCTGATTTGTATTTTGAAAAGATTACTTTGTTGGGAAAATTTACAGGAGTAAGAATGTATTTATAGAGATCATTGCGTAGTCCAAGTGAGAGAAAGGGAGGTTTCTATTAGGACGTGGACACTGGAATAAACAAAATATGGATGGAGGATATATTTTGGAGCCAATGTTGAAGAATTTGTGGATGGGTAATATTTTATGAATAGCGAAAACAGAGATATCAATAATAACTCAAGAGATCCTTTGGCTGTGTAACTTGTTAAGTAGAAACAGCATTTACGAAGGGGGGAAGGCACAAATAAAGAGAAATTTTTGTGGGGGTAGGAGCAAAATAATCCAGAGTTCTATTTTGACCATAAAAAAAGATGTGACAGCCATTTAAAATTCATGGGAAGGTGTCAAGAAAGCAATTCTGTATAAAACTATGCAAGTCAGAAAAACAGTCAGCTCTCTACATGCAAATTTCGAAGTTGTTGGCCTTTGGTCAGGATGTTTTGAAGAGTACTTCTAGGTATCTAGTATATCTGGTGATGGGATGTGGACTTTTTGATTGTGAATTTCAGAATACTCTCACTGCATCTCTCTTAAAACTCCTCAAATTTGAACATACATTTTTACACCATACAACCTGCTACTGTTCATTGTAGCTCTATGCAGATTACTCGGATTACTTCTTTTTTTCCCTGAAGATTTTTAGGCAATTATTTTATCTCTCTCTACTACTATTCTCCCAATTATTACAAATTTTGAATATCTCCATGGACAGTGTTTCCCATACTCAAGTTTCAGAATGTCTTCACCCATAATAGCCTTCATCTCCAACATATCTGCTTGTGTAGAGAGTTGACATTTGTAACTTGCAACACTTTTCATAGACTTAAATTTGAGGACTCTATTTCCCAAATTCTATCTTCTATCTTCCTAGTAGTCCCTCTAATACTTGGATTCAATACATTCTTATGTTAATATTTGACCTATATTTTATCAATTTGCCTCCAAATCTCTCATAATGGTCCATGTTTATGATCACATTTTCCCCTATATACCCTTTACTCCTTCACTGTCTTCATCCACCATCTTTCTTGCCTGGTGAACTCTAAGCACATGTTAAATACAACTTTTACCCTACACTATACTTGCTTTTGGGCAAACGAATGTGGGTGGAAATAACCATGCTGACATGTTTCAATTTAATTGTCCATACCCTCTAATTTCAAGTGATTTTTATATTTCACTTCTGATTTTATTTCTAGAGCTCCAGATGTGTACATACAGTTACATACTTAAAAGCTCTAAAAGCTCTGTTTTCATAATCAATAAAATCTTTTTTTAAAAAAATAACAATGAAATGAAGAGTTATTTTGTTAATGTTTATTTTGAAAGGGAGGAGGGAGGGGGAGAAGAAGAGGGAGGAAGAAATCTTCCATCTAATGGTTCACTCCCCAATGCCCATAGCAACTGGGACTGGACTAAGCCAAAGCCTGAAGTCTGGAAAACATTCTGAGTCTCCCTTGTGTGTTGTAGGGACTCAAGTACTTGGACGATCGCCTGCTGCCTTCCTGGGTATGCATAGCAGGAAGTTAGGTCAGAAGCAGAGCCCAGACTTGAACTCAGGTACATTGATATTGGAGTGTCCAACAGCATCTTAATCACTGAGCCAAACCCCCTACCCAAATACAAATCTTAACATGTTCAAAATTGGGTCTCAGCTGTCATTGCAAATTTGCATTTCCTTGGAAGATGGCAACAATGTTCCTTCAATGTCTCTGCTTATGCACTTTAGAGTTACTGTAACTTCTCTCTAAATCATATACAAATTCCTCCTAATATTCAAGTATGCAGAGAATTTTACCAGTTCTTAACCTACTATCACCTTTGTTTGAACTATTAAATCTTTGGTCAGTGATATTTTTTAATAATCTCCTAAATGGTCTCCATATTTCTACTCTTACTCTTCTATGGTCCATTCTTGAAATAAAGGACAGGTTATTCTTTTAAAATTTAACCCAAGTCATGTCGTTTTTCTTGACATAATCCTATGAGAAAACAAAAGTCCCTACAATAGCCCTTCAATAATCCTATGATCTCTCTGCTCCCTTTATGGGTCCACTATGTGCCATAGTGCCTCTTGATCACTATGTTCCAACCTCCTGGAACTCATTGCTATAACTTGGACATCAATACATGCTTCCATCATGCTGCATTTGCACTCTTTCTAGCTTCTCTTCAAATTTTGCATGGCTCACTCCTCTACTTCCTTGAAAATATCTTCTAGTGCACTTCACATACAATGATCAGTGCCTTTCCACCCCATCTCAGAATGCCCTATGTAATATACTTTTGGGTATTTATAGCTATTATTATCTAGAAAATCATACAGAATACACACAAACATATACAAGTGTGTATGATATGTGCTTTTTCTTTCCCACCTAGAATAATAGTTCCATGAGAAAAGAATTTTTTTCTTCTGTTTTGGTCACTAGCACATTCTTACTGCCTAGAAGAGTGCCTAGATTTTAGTGAGCATCCAAAACTCTGTTGAAAGAATTACTATATACTGAATTTTAGAGTCATAAGATTGTTAAGAAAGTGTTTCCCAACTTTTCTTATCTAAAAACTTATGTGGTGCTATTTATTGCAAATTACAGTTAAGTAATTCTTGAATGCAGTCAGAATTCTGTCTTTATAATGAACACCCACAGTGATTATAGGGCTCCCAGCATGAAGGATTGAATAGAGAGGTGTCTACCCATGGCAACTGCAATTGGTTCAATTCTAGGACACTTTCTAATAACTAATACCATTTTTAGTATTACTTGACACTTTGAAAATTCACACAAATTGTTAGCAAACTGGAATCCTGGAGCTGCAATTTTGTTTTTGATATAATGGATATAGCAATTTTATTTTTAAGATAATTGCCATTTTGTTTTTTATTACTGTGCTAAGAAATTAATACAGGCATACAATACTTAAACATTTATTCAAAGTAATATCTTGCTAATATACTAGATGTATTTCTATTTAATTGCTAATTATTAACTATATTCAAATGAAGGGTTCAAAATTTTATCTAAATTCAAACAGGACAAGATAATTTATCTTCCAGATTATTTTTTCAATGTCTTTATTTTAGTGGTTGCTTTTATTTAAAAAGTATTGTCTAGACATTCAAAATAACATTCTGCACTCCAAATGGTTATGCAGTTTAATGAGTTTTATACCCTTATAGAAAATGAGAAACTACACTTAGAGAAAGGAAGAGTTACAAAGCAAACTTAAAGCAGAACTACAATAATTGCCCCACATTTCCTCCGTCTGATACTGCCTGAGTCTCTCTCACTTTCATGTGTGTAGTTTTTGTTTTTCTTCTTTCAAAAATTGTAGTTTTTTTTAAATTTTTTTTTTGACAGGCAGAGTGGACAGTGAGAGAGAGAGAGAGAGAAAGGTCTTCCTTTTTTTGCCGATGGTTCACCCTCCAATGGCCGCCACAGCTGGCGTGCTGCTGCCGGCGCACGGCGCTGATCCAATGGCAGGAGCCAGGTACTTCTCCTGGTCTCCCATGGGGTGCAGGGCCCAAGCACTTGGGCCATCCTCCACTGCACTCCTTGGCCACAGCAGAGAGCTGGCCTGGAAGAGGGGCAACGGGGACAGAATCTGGCGCCCCGACCGGGACTAGAACCCAGTGTGCTGGCACTGCAAGGCGGAGGATTAGCCTAGTGAGCTGCGGCGCTGGCCTAAAAATTGTAGTTTTATCAGTCTCTTTTATTTACATTTATATTTCTAAAAATGTATTTTAAAATACCAAGCTTTAATACTTGGATCCCAATAATATTTTTTTTCAATTGATGCAACTCAGTAATTTTTATTGCAACTGGAAGACAACACACCTCAGAAACTTTATGCTAGGTCTGGGGGAAAGTGTAATTTACTATAAATGATGAAATAGTTTGTCTTTGACAATATGATTACACATGAAGAATGCAAGATGCATTCCGAAGCAATGCTACCGAGTCTCTAGGGTGCAGCTGATGGAGTCTGTCTCCACACTGTTTCTTTAGGTTAACACACAAATGAATGGCACATTCTTTCTCCTTTATGATTCTCCCTTTCTATTCATTATATTGTCAGTTTCCTACAGAAAAAAATTGGCTTTTGAAAAATTATTTCTCCAATAAGTTAATTTGGCCATATAGGTCTATTGGCCACGAAAGGTCACATGACCCCAAGCTTCAACAATAAACCTCTTGGTCTTCTGATTGCTTTCTCACTTATTTTTTTTCTGTAAACCAAAACCAAAACTCAAGAAATGTTACAGAATCAGTGTATAAAAAAGGTACAAGTGTATATACTTCCCAGGCATACAGATACTGGTCTTCCACATGTTCACCATGGCAGTATAAATAGTGAGTGTGATGACACAACATGAAACTGGTTACTAAATCAGCTATGAGCTTAGATGGTTCAACAATACATACTCAAGAAATGCTGATTACTTAAATAACTGAAAGGATGCTAAGTTTCATCTAACAAGGGAGGGAAGGGGCTGGGGAGCTCAGGCTACATTCATGAGAGGATGAAATAGGATTTCTAGGTTTGATAGATTCACCATATAGAAGTCTGAGTATCCAATATGGAATATCAATTATTTGCAAAAAGTGGAGATGGCTGTTCCCCACTTTTGCAAATGAAATACAGTGGAACCACACTGTTGTATAGATTCCAAATAAATATATTTCAATGCTAACAGAACAGGAAGGGTACTTGTGAACATCTCACAGAAGTCAGAAATGGGTGTGATTTCAGAAATCCTACAGCAAGAAGAAGCACCATAGACACATCAGTTTCAGCCATTAAAAGATGGACTGTTTAAAAAAAATTGTATTTCCCTTCTGTAATTTTTGGTCAGTGAAGTTAGCACATATTTGCTGAACTGTGGAAGAATTGCAAGGTCACACACATTATTCATGATAAAGCAACCAAGCTGATGAGTCTGCAATTAATTCAAGAATAACCAGCGTGCGCGTGCGCGAGAGAGAGAGAGAAAGAGAGAAAGAGAGAGAGAAGGAGTTAACCACATCACTGGTGCTCTCACAAAGGTGGGCAGATCACTACAGAACACTGAAGGCCATGTGTAAATTCTAATGAATCTCCAGAAACAAGAACACCACACAAAATATATGCTTGGATTTACACATTCCTTTACAAAGGGGGAGAAAGACACCATTACAACATTGTAACTGTTTTAACTACAATAAGAAGTCAAAGTCCAGAGTTTGGCAGATAACTAAAATAGGGTTATCACTTAGGTTATATAGCAAAAGTGTTGATGTATATTATATGTAGTAGTATAAATAAAAAAAGCATTTTTTTAAATTAGATCCCAGTGCTGCATTATGTTATAACAGTATTTGACATAGCATTGGTGGGCTGGGACCTATGACACTAAGAACTCACTGTCAACACTTGTTAATTTCCAATCAAGGCTGGCGCCATAGCTCACTTGGCTAATCCTCTGCCTGTGGTGCCAGCACCCTGGGTTCTAGTCCCGGTTGGGGTGCTGGATTCTGTCCTGGTTGCCCTTCTTACAGTCCAGCTCTCTGCTGTGGACCAGGAGGGCAGTGAAGGATGACCCAAGTGCTAGGGTCCCTGCACCTGCATGGGAGACCAGGAGGAAGCACCTGGTTCCTGGCTTCGGATCTGTGCAGCACCTGCCATGGGGACCATTAGGGGGGTGAACCAATGGAAGGAAGACCTTTCTCTTTCTCTCTCACTGTCTATAACTCTCTCTCTCTCTCTCTCTAACTCTCTAACTCTGCCTGTCAAAAGAAAAAATCCCAATCAAAAATGAGACACAGAATTTCAATACTTACTTTTGGTGGCAAAAATCCTGAAAAAGTGTGTGGGGGGGGTGTTGTGGTGCAGCAGGTTAATGTCCTGGCCTGAAGCACTAGCATCCCATATGAGTGCTGGTTCAATTCCCAGCTGTTCCACTTCCAGTCCAGCTGTCTGCTATGGCCTGGGAAAGCAGTGGAAGATGTCCCAAGTCATTTGGTCCCTGCACCCTCATGGGAGATCCGGAAGAGGCTCCTGGCTCCTGGCTTTGGATTGGCTCAGCTCTGGCCATTGTGGTCAACTGGGGAGTGAATCAGCAGATGGAAGACTTCCCTCTCTCTCTCCGTCCCTCCCTTCCCCTCCCTCCCTCCCTCCCTCTCTTCTTCTCCATCTCCCCTCCCTCTCCTTCTTCCCCTCCCCTCCTCCCTCTCTGCCTCTCCTTAGAAGGAAAGAAAAATACTCCTCTACAGAAACATAAAAATCAATCACAACATCTGGGCAGCTGTGATCTACCAGAAAAAAAAAAAAAAAACGAATCCCAACCTGAATAAAGTTGAAAGGGAAAGAGAAGTCACATTGAATTTAATTCAATCCCAAATGGCAAACTCTCTCATTTAGGTCACTTGTACATAACCCTGGTTCCTGCAGAATGAGACCTTCAGTGAGAGGCTGGAGACCTGCTCAGGTGTGGTTGAGTAATTGAACCTGGAGTCGATAGCACTTGGCTTGAAAAATCCTGATATGTTGTAGGACTCTGGGCTGGGCACAGGAGCCATCTGCACAGTGTTCATGCTTCAGGGCCCGCTTCCAAGAATAATTTGTGGCAATTCTGTTTAGTTAAGTATCCCTTATACTGAATGTGATGATATTATTCATTTAGACCAGTTTATATTAGTGTAGGGTGTTTCTGAAATAACTCCTAACTGCTGAATGTCTCCAAGAATAATTGATTTGGAGAGACCCTTACATAATAAATCAAGCTTTAAAAACATTCATTGAATTATATTTATTATTTATTCATTATGAGCTATATATGACTATGTAATATATTTCATTCAATTATTGAATGGCATTTATAAACTGATTTTGCATTTCCTCATTTTCACTATATAATATTTTCCTCATTTATATGACCTGTTGATGTGTGCCACTACAAGGTATTCTTAAGTATACATTTATTCATTAAGATAATATTAATGTGACATTTTCCTTACTATAAATTTTGATCATTTTAATATATATATTTCAACATTTATCATTACAGTTACTCACACCTATAAATTGCCCAAAATTAAGAACAACACACCCCATATTTCAAACCTGTCATTTCATATGTAATTCCGTGTTTTAGAAGATAATATAAATGAAGCATTTTCTGTTTTCAAAAACATTTATCTATTTATTTGAAAGGAAGAATTAGAAAGAGAGAGAGAATGAGATTGAGAGGGATCTACACTCCCCAAATGGCCACAATGGCTAGGGCAGGGCCAAACCAAAGCCAAGAATATAGAATTCCATGTGGGTCTCCCATTTGGGTACAGTGGCCAAAGCACTTGTGCCATCTTCCACTGCTTTCTCAGGTGCATTAGCAGGGAGCTGGATAGATGGGACGCAGCCAAGACCTGAATTGTCACCCACATGAGATGCTGATCCTGTGAATGAAGTAGAATAGTTCTCTATAGAAAACTACATATTTAACTTTGATAAATATTCATATATATTTTTGCTAGTACATATGAATACAAGCTACTCAAAATCATTTGGCCAAAATATTTGAGTGGCAGTATCATAAAGTCCCTGGATATTTACAAAAATAGGTATTTCTGAAGAACAGCAAAGTGGCATAATAGGTAAAGCTGCTGCCTGCGATACTAGCATGCTGTATGGGCATATATGCACGTCTCGGCTGCTCCATTTCCAATGCAGCTTCAAGCGAATTGCCTGGGAAAAGCAACTAAAGATGGCCCAAGTGCTGGAGTCCCTGCCTCCAGCATGGGAGAAAATTGAGACCCTGGCTTTGGCCTGGCCTGGCCCTGGCTGTTGCTACCATGTGGGGAGTGAACCGGTAGATGGAAGTTCAGTCTCTCTGTCTCCCTCTCTAACTATAACTCTTTCAAATAAATAAATAAATAATCTATTTAAATAATTGGTAATTTTTTATCCCTGTTGCTTGTGAGATGGCATTATTCAGATCATCTTTTTTTTAACTTTTATTTAATAAATATAAATTTCCAAAGTACAGCTTTTGGATTATAGAGGCTTTTCCCCCCATAACCTCCCTCCCACCTGCAACCATCCCTTGTCTATGCTCCCTCTCCCATCCCATTCACATCAAGATTAATTTTCAATTATCTTTATATACAAAGATCAATTTAGTATATACTAAGTAAAGATTTCAACAGTTTGCACCCACACAGAAACACAAAGTGTAAAGTACTGTTTGAGTTCTAGTTATACCATAAATTCACATTGTACAACACATTAAGGACAGAGATCCTACATGGGGAGTAAGTGCACAGTGACTCCTGTTGTTGATTTAACAATTGACACTCTTATTTATGGTGTCAGTAATCACCCTAGGCTCTTGTCATGAGTTGCCAAGGCTATGGAAGCCTCTTGAGTTCACCAACTCCGTAGATCATCTTTTTATATATAGCTTCCATTAAAAAGTAAAACTTTTTACTAGAAAAGATTTCCTTTTCTAGTTATAGACTTATTTGAAAGTTGAAGATACTGAAAACGATGTTTCAATTATAACCAACATATTTAAGTGGACATAACAGAATTTTGAAACTGCAAGAAAAACACAAGTATATACATGAGAACATACTCAATTATTTATTCAAACAACAATGAAAAAAGTAAATATAGAGAAACATGGCATAATGGCACAGCAGTCATCACAATGCCACCGAGATTCCCTGATTCATTTGCCATTCACACACCTACTCTGGTGCGCTTCAATCTCCCAAAGCCAGCAGCTACATCACGTTGTCAGAGGACAGTCCCCAGGAAGCCAACATTTATTTCTGCCTACATGCACGGAGAGCTTCCCATAGACAATTGGAAGTATCCTGGAATTTACAGTTGCCATAGTGACTAAACCAGTGACTGGTGTAAACCTGACTAGCGCTTCTTTCTTTCCTATGTTGTAACCTACGCAGTCTTCAGAGTGTCCATGCAAGGCTGAGGCTAAGTTACCTGCTGTTTAAAGGTTTTTTACTTGAAATCACACCTAGCCTTATTAAAAACATGCACTGGGTTGTCTTTGGGAATCCTGAAATAAAAATAGGCCCTGTTTTTAATGATGTGCACTTTACAGAACTGCTTTGAAAGAATGATGAGAATGTAAATTAAAGTCCAAGAGAATGGACGTGTGAGAAGATACCTATGGTAGCTGAGAAGTGCTCACCAGGCAACCAACATAAGCATAAGCCACAGCCTGTTGGCCCTATTTTGCTATGAGCCCTGTCATCTCTCTGTATCTGCTGGTCAATAACTGCACCTTCTCCCTAGACAAGCCAGAGTTATCCTGGGCTTCACACTGATTTGTACCTGCATCCAGGAGTGGTCTCTCTCTTAAAGGACCCCCTTAGGAATAGTCTCAGGAAATGGAGCACATGTTCAAGCAGTTCACTACTTGATTGAGGAAAAGGCAGATATGTAGTCCATGATCAACCTCTAAGTCTTTTTTAAGAGTTGCTTGAAAGAGCCTTGGCTAGGCAAGGTCTCAGTAATAGTGCCCGTGGAAACTCAGCTGTCTTCAGGTATGGTAACTGCAGAGGTGTCCTAGAGCAGACTAGTGACCCTCAAGACAGGAAGTGCTGCCAGGGTCCTCATGATTAGTCTGGACTTGTAGCTTGTTCTCTATCCTGGCTACACCCCTACTTCCCTGATGTCCGTGTCCTCCACGTCCTCATGGCATGATTCTTACTTTGTCGATTTAATAAAAATTTCACCAGTTAGACAAGCAAACAAGCAAACAAAGATGAGCCAGAGGAGATTTCCCATGACACAGAGATAAGGAGCACGTGTTCAAGGGTATACAATCACATTGAGGAACTTGGTAGCTTCTACCCTTTTAGGTCATGATTGATAGTACTAGAGGTTTTGTGGAACTAGCGTGTTTTGTCCCAGTGAGAATGATAGGATCCAGATCATCAGGGACAAGGAGGGAAGTGGTTAACCAAGGCAAGGTAGAAGGAACACCACTGGTAGAACAAGTGAAAGTTCTGATTTGCAGGGGATTATGATGATAGCAAATAACTGCAGTTTATAAAGATGCCCAACAAGGGTATTGCTTTATAAATCATAACCCAAATAAATATATGTATCCTTATGTATATAAAATCAAAGCATATAGAGCATATAAACACATGCATACACAGAGAAATATTAATAGTGGATGAGTGGAAGGCTTATGCCAGCAACCTCAAATGCTCTTCCCTCACTAGTTTTCAGTTGGAGGCTTGTTCTTTGAGCAGGAGTAGAAGCCAAAGGATGCTTGGCCTCACCTCATGTTCATTTCTCCCTCTCTCTGAGGATGTAATTTTATTAGATAAACTAAGTCAGAGTTCCATCATCTGTAGAAATCATCTTGAGAGCCATCAAAATAGTAAAAGTCACATAGGAGACTCAGAAACTACAAGCAGGTTAGCTCAAAGCCTGTTCTTAGAAAATTAAAGTATATAGGAATAGGATTAGTGTTTTTTCAGAAGGTAACTACTAATTTGCAAATCTGGACCCTGAACAAGGTATATTATTCAAATTATGGCTGCAGTATGTTGGTAGTGGTGATAAATATCCCCTTGCCAACATTCTGTGTCTGAGCCAGTTTTAGATCTCAATTTTGTTGCCTGGGATAGAGACATTCCCCAGTGGAAACTAAAGGAGAGAAGCAGGTTGTATTTTTATGAAAGAGCTCTATGCACTTAGACAAGGATTTTCCCTATACCAGACACTAATTTCTGGTAAATAAAAAAATGATTTACATTAAAATGATGTGAACCTTTGCCCACTATTTCATAAGTATTTGAACTTAATTCATATCTACTTTGCTATAAAAGTTTAGTATAATATTTATATTTAATATTTGGATTGTAATAAAGTATATTATAAAAATCAAATATTAATATTTTTATTTAAAAAAGAATATATGTCTGTATCTCATATAATATATCTAATGTCTTCAATTTGCTATTTTATAGATAAACTACCTATCTCAAGCCCCTTTTTCTTTTAAAAGTTTACTTTTTCACTCAAGATAGAATGCGTATATTAAAATACTGTCTAAACTTATGCTGCTTATTACATTTTATAGTTTTAAGATTATAGTTTCAAAAGTAGCTTCCTTTTAAAGTGTGATCCTTGAGAAATTAACACTAATTTTACATCACTAAAAGGTGGATATTCACAGGGATTTCAGTTTTGCACTTTTCTCTTAAACATATGTTCGCTCTAAAATCATCCACTAACACTGAATAAACTTATTGCTTTTTTTTCTGTGTTTATACAAGTCAATCAGGAGCTTTTCAAATGTCTATCAAATTGTTTAATGAAATACATTATAGATAGAACTGAAGCAATAAATTCTTTAAAGTATCTGAGTTACTATAAAGGATTTACTCTATTTTCATGGGAAAAGGAAAATCTTGTGAAAATCTCAAAGTATTGAAATTTCTATCATGCAAATGAGCAGGAATCATTTCTCTAAGTGCACACTTCATAGGGAGGTTTTTCCTGTTTTTTTTTTTTAATTCATTTTCCTTCATTACATTCCTTACTATTATTATAAGAGAGTAACACCTTCTGCATTGATAAAAATACGTTATTTATACTTTATACTTACATTTGCAGACGTTTTTGCTCAAGATTTTTACATAGTCTAAAAATGTAATCCATATGGTATTTTAGCTTAGTGGCATCAGAAAGCCATATATTTGAAGTTCCTGCAAGTATGTGACTAAAATTAGTTTCAGAAATTCACTTTACTTTTAGCAAGACACTATAAAGTCATTCTTTTTAATTTTATGTGAGCTTTTAATACTTTTATGGTGTGTACATTATTTTGGGTTGATGGGACATTCTTTTAAAACTAATATCTATTATTGAGATTAATAAAATTCTCCGTGATTTTAGTGCTAAAATTATAGATTTAAAGTATTAAACAAAATTCTACATTTTTAAAAGATGAAAAAAGGAAGCCTCTTAAAATTATACATGTATGTTTAAAGACCCACAAATCACTCTTAAAATAAATAATTCAGTTCAAATTTCATTAACTTACGAAAGAGCCCCAAAGCAATAATAGGGTAATAATAGGGTAGTTACTGTTTCTTAATGAACTGAGTCCAGAATATCTCTAAAGAAATCCATTTGCCAGTGAAATTTAAGTGTATATATAATTATTATTAACTGGATATACTTTAGATATCACATGCTGTTGCAGTAGTAGAATTGTACATTTGAAAAGGCAAATTTGTGCAGCTAGGGTGGCAGGTGGCAGAGATGGCTACTGTCAAACTTTAAGCATTTCTTGATAATGAGCAAATAAAAACATCGATCATTCAATCCTAGAGTAAGAAAAATGAGGAGTTATATGTACAGTAAGTGTGTTTCTTCCAGGTGCATATCGGTACTTCAGTAATCATCTGTTCTTCCTACTGAAGATAATCAGTTCATTCTTCAAATGCTTTTAGTGCATGATTTTTTTTTACGTCATGCTTTCTGTTTTTACATCTGTCAAGCAATCAAAACTACTGAACTGAATTCGAAACAAGTGTCCACTCTCATAATTTAGGAGGAAATCACAATGAATCATGACGAGGGTTGAATTTAATGAGGTAGTTGTAATGAGGAAAGAATACTATTTGGATTGCATAGGTCAATTTATAACTCATATGCTCTGTCTAATGTGGTGTTGCAAACCAATCAACGTACAAGGAGTTGCTGCCGGTGAGAAGGACCAGGGTCTTGGGACAGATCATGTGCAGTACTATGACCCTGAGCCATGAAGTGAATTTACAGTTGCACTTCAGCAAGGGACCGAGGGTCTACAATGAGTAGAAACAATCTCCCAGTGAAATGATTAAAATGGAACAAATGACAGTGCAATTGTTCCAGGTCATTGGAATGGTGCTTACTGTTGTAATGGTGCTTCTGTAGCTCAAGCTCTGCAGAAATTAACATACAGAAATGAGAAAATTAGGCCAAATGACATTTACAATGAACAAACTCAACATGTAAAATTGGGCAGGCAGAGTTAGGACACAGGTGGCAAGTACTTGCCTCTGATAAATAGTATAATAGATTTACACATGAATATAATTGTTAATCCTTAGTCCCCTAAAATGGGCAAAATGTTAGACCTCTGCTATCCAACAAAATAGGCAGTAGTCGCATGTAGCTATTCATGCTGCTTCTAAATGAATTAAAATGCAGTTCTGTTTCTGCACTAGACAATCTCAACTTCTTAGTAGTCTTCCATGGGTTTTAGCTACCATAATGTTTATCATGGGTCTAGACATTTCCATAACTGAAGATTTTATTGTTTCAGGAAGAAAACATCAGTGATTCAATTTTGGTTAGTATGGAGCAATCTTGTACAATTTTCATATCTAAACATAACAGCTTTTCCAGGACCTAAGATTGTAATCTATTTAGAGCATTAAAATACATGGATGAAACAATGACAAATGGTATGCATAACTACAAATAAAATTGTTTATATCCAAAAAAACATGAGTAGAAACAATGTTTCCTCAAAATTTACTCACCAGAACAAAATAATGTATCACTATACTTTTATCTATATCAAAATCATATATTCCTAAAAATATCTTAAACTGGAACCAAACAAAAATACTGGGGGTTGATAGATGCAGACCAGAAATAAAAGAAGCTGTAATAATTTGAAGTTTCACTTTTTACTAGGGTATAGAAATTCAGAGAATACCAAAGATCCATTGGAAATACTGAAAAAAAAAATTAATTGAAAAACAAATACATTTTAAGCATAAAATTTCTTCTTTTTTTGTTTTTGTGTCTGCTGATGATTTGTTTTTATTTTATTTAAGTTATACAAGTTTCATAATCTGTCCCAAAACCCTGGTCCTTCTCATCTGCAGCGACTCCGTATATGTTGGGTCCCTGACACTCAGATGGAGATTCAGAGTGAATCAGTTCTTGTATTTCAAGTGGCCCAGCTGCAGCTGTTGTAGGTTTTGATTAATGAACTAGCAAGTGGCAGATCTTTCTTCCTCTGTCCATTTGTGTGTCTAGCCTCTATTGCTCTTTCAAAAACATTTTTTTGAAAAAAATTGTACAATGTAACTCAAAAAATGAAAAAGCAAAACATAATGTGCTGTCCTTTAGGCATAAAATGAATTATTTTATATACTTTTTAAAACAACATAGTGTATTGATTAAAATTATTGCTATAAAGGCACAGTACTTTGGCTTAAATCACATCTTCATCAATTACTAGTGCAGTGGGCACGAACAAGTTAATTAACTTCTTTATGCTCCAACTTCCATAGCAGTAAAATAATGAGAATAATAAAAACTTTATAGCATTATTAGAAGTTTTAAATGTATTAGGATAATACCTGGAAAGAGTAAATTCAATTTAACTTACCACTATCATTTTTCAAATAAATAATTCTAATATTTTTGTGAAATATTTGATCAAGGAAGGGAGTAAAAATGAAAGTACAAAGCTTTCATTTAAAATTATTTATAAAAATCCTAATTCCTCTAAACAACATTCTTTTGTATTTCTAATCTCATAATCTCATAACCTTATAGTCTTATTTGTTTGGAATAATCCCTAGATAGATGTATATGATTACATTTACAAAAAATGAGCAAAGACAGATGTATACTGTTACATTATATAATGTCCTAAAATAATGGAAGAATTCAGTAGAAATATGCACCCTATTAAACAAAAATTCTTTTAGTTAAATAGTATTGTTTTCAATTTCCTATTTCTATACCAATCAATAATATAGTTGAATCTTGATCATATGTACTGCTTTATGCTATCCTGATGTTCATGTGGTTCAATTCAAATTTATAGAATGTGATTTTTATTATTACTAGACAATTTAAGACATAAGTTTTATGTTTTTCAAAAGCCTAGGACAATAAATTATCACTTCTCTGACTACAAATTTTCTGATACATGCTAAGCTGACACGTTCCCTTTTGTCCAGTTGTCTGATGAGATAGCATATGACTCTGTAGTTGGAGAGCTCAGTTAATTAGTACATTGTACTGAGTCAAGGCTGACTTGCCACATGGAGGTTCTTGGCTCTGCTATGATTCACATTCACAGGTTGCAATATGCCCCACTAGGACACTGACAAATGGTATATTACTGGTCAAGAGGAGCCTGGCAAGGGTGTGAGTGCATTAGTACAAATCTATGGCCATTACTAATGGGAGAAAAAAAATCACTCCTGGCAGTCACTGGCATATTGCGAGTAGTACTGTCATCTTTATTTATGAAAGGCATTGAATTTTTGGCCCACTCCCAACAATTAAGGTTCTTTGTGTGATCTCTAGTTCTTGCTCTGGAATCAGATATGGTTGGCTTCTTTTGAAATAGCTGGCTGAAAAGCATAACACATTTTACATTTTCACTCTGAAAGTATAAAAAATGAAAAAATGTCAGTCTATAAACAGTCTTTCATACAGTGCTCAACACGGAGGAAGTGCAAAGGTTTGAGGTCTACAACAAAGAGCATTCCTCTTAGAAATTTTAGTGACTACCAGGTTTTCTGAAGTCTATTAAACAACCACAAACAGACTTCCAACTCAACTGCTCCAGGCATGTGATAATGTTTAGCTCTCCTGAGTGAAAAAATGTGGAAATCCCTGCATATTCTTCTCAGATTTTTTTCGTGTTAACACAGTCAAACATATACACAAGCAGAACATAGAATAAATTAGCTGGTATGGGAGTAGATGTGGTAGATTGTCTTCAGTTAACTGTATAGGGGCTGTGAAGACTAAGAAAACCTCTACATTTAACAAATTTTTATTTGAAATTTGAAATCTTATATTAAACCATTCACAGCAATAATATATGGTAACATAAGCATCATTTTTTTAAATGTATTGTCATAAAAAGTAACTTAAATTCTGTTTACCAGATATTAAGATATGACAGATTTTAGTATAATGATTCTTAGAAAGCCAACAACTTCAATGAATAATTACTGCTAAGCAGGGTTCTATGAATGTATCTCTAACTTTTTAGTTGAAAAGTAGTAATTGCTTAATATTTAAAGCTACCATTTTATGTTAGCAGGCATTAAAAATAGTAGTATTTGGAAACTCTTTGCTTCAAGGTAATTTCTTCAGGGTCTTTTTTAGAAACGTTTTCAGTGCAAAAGCAACCCTTGATAAACAAAACCTCTCATTTGTAATAGTGTCAACAAGTGTACTGTCTGGTATCTTGATTTGAACAGATTAACTGTGATGAGAGAATGTTCATCTTAAGCACGTCTCTGCTTTAACTTTGTGGCCAGCGTTCTGAGGAGACAACTCAATTAACTTACATCACCACCAGAAACACAACAAATTTAGTATTGAACATTTTACTTAACTAACCATGATCTGCAATGCCTTGATTAAAGCAGCTGTGCTGCTGTTTAGCTACATCAAGCTTAGTAATTCGTTTAACATTGAGACTTACTTTCTGCATCTTTAAAGTGTGTGTATGTGTGTATTCAGTTTTGACAGGGGTGAATAAAATGGTCAAGAGAAAGAATATTTTTTTTTTTTGAGAAAGCATGTTTAGCTTTATTTTTTTTTAACTTTTTTTTTTAAATTTAAATAAGGAGAATTCTTTCATATGGAAAGAGCTAGTACAATCACATATTTGAAAGGAGAAACAATAGGTACTGAACCGGAGGGAAGGGGCAGGGTGAGTGCCAGCGCCGCCTGGCGAGTCCTCAGTTCCAGTGCCCATCCAAGGCCAGAGTCCCCGGCCGCGGACGGGCGGGCTGCACAGCGCACCGCGAGCCATCGTCCGCCCTTTCAAATATCTGGTCTACGTGACAGACGGGAAAGGCCGAAATAAAGACAAAAGGAACGAAACCAAACACAACCTTCTCGAACAAAGCCACCCCGCACCCTTTACCGCGCAAGGCGCGAGCAGGGTCCCCCCTGGACGAGGCGGCCAGTGGCGCACGCAGAGCCCGGGGGCGGCCGCAGCCCTGCCTCCTCACAGGCCCCCCAGGGCAGGCCTGCTCTGCAGGGGAGAGGGGCGACCCGACCCTGCGGGGAGGGAACCGGGGGCGAGGCGGCCGCTCACCACCCCCCCGGGACCCCTAGAAGTGGGCTTTTCCTCACTGTGTCATAAAGTCATCCTGTCCCCCCCCCCCCCCCAGGAACCTACACCCAGACCCCACGTCTGGAGACGGTCACGTGAACAGGGAGGGGCGGGATGAGGAGCAGCAGACCACACGCAGAGCGGGTCCAGGGCCTCCCCTGTCCCCACTGAGGCCCGCGTGCACCTGTGCTCCCAGGGGCTTGAAATCAAAGCGAGACCCTCCGTTCCTTTGCCCACGAGCTCGGCCCTCCAACCCCACGGAGGGACGAAGGGAGCCGGCAGGAGGCCGGAGGCTGCCCTCTGCTCCCGCGGTCTCTCCAAAACCTCCCAGCGGGGCAGCCCGGACCCTACATGCGACCTCCGGGCCTTTCCGGCAGAGTAACTGAGACGGCAGATAAACAGAGCGGTGACACGTGGACTTCTCTTCACCTACACCTACGACATCAATACATATAAATAAATTCTAGTGTTCTGTTTTTATTTGGGTGTTCGGGGAGGAAGGAGAACACAGGGCAGAGAAAGGGCTGGAGCGGGCGACCTCTTTATTTTGTCTCCAACAGGAAGTGCTGTCTTTCCAGTGGCCGGTGCACCCGAGGGCACGTCTCCGAACAGCGTCCAGGACGGTTCTGGGTTTCCTCCTTTGACAGACGTCGGCGCCGGCCTCAGGGCTGAGTGGGTCTGGCTGTGTTCTCACGGGCACAGGCGGAGGTGGACGCGCGTGGCTGCCGCTGACCCAGGCTCATCCAGGATGGCTTGGCAATGCGGTGCGGAGGGGGCGGGGCAGACGACTCACCACACAGGGACAGCGACCAGACACTTGAAGGAGAGCCCTTGCAGAGGGGCAGAATGACGAGGGGCAGAGACAAGCGAGGGAGTCTGGGGGTGGGGCCGGGGGGGAGCTGCTCAGCCCACAGGAGACAGCAGCCCATCGGGCCCTTCCTGCCCACACGGCCCCCACTCCACTTGCTGGAACCAGTGAGGAGCCACGGGAAGCCATGTGAGCAGTTGCAGATTCTACAAAAACCTTCGAGGCCAGAGCCCGGGCTGCTGTCACACACGCACCCCGTGCTCAAGGTCTCTGGGATCTCAGGCTTTACTCTCTGCTGATAATTTGCTTATTTTCCCTTAGGATCCATTCCTGTCTGTCTATATTCTTTTAATTTATGTAGTCATTCAGCGGACCCTAAACTACAGTACCTAAACTGTTTTGCTGCAGGCTTCCAGTTAGATTCTGCTGAAGAAGGGATTGCCATTATATTGGAAGCCAGAACAGAGAAGAACAAATAACCCTTTTCATGTGATTTTTCCAGCCATATAGGTCATTGTCCTTGACCTGTGTGTCTTTTCCACAGTAGTGGACAGCATGATTTAAACATTTTTCAGCAGTTAACCAAATGCAGGGCAGGGCCTGTTCCTTGGTCCCAGCCCTGGTTCTGGGCATCCTTACCGAAATCTCAGCATTCTCCTTTCCCAGAAGTCCTAAAATCAACCATGCAGCAGCTTCAGTGGTGCATTACCCACTGTGCAAATCGTCCAAGTGGAGGCGAAGCCTCATCCTCCTGATGCTCCCTCGGTGTTCGTACCACTACCCACTGGAGCCTCACCTGAGATTTTGACTGAGACAAAAAACCTCGAGCCTGTGTTCTCCCAGTCTGAGATGCAATAGTTATTTCATTATGCCTTTTTTTTTTTTTTGGCTTTCTAATGAGACTCTTTTATTAAATTCTTGTCTGACAAATCAGGAGCACCTTGGTTTTCTAATTTAAGGGAGAGAAGGGGGTGGGGCATCATCATTTCAACAGGTAAATCTTTAAATATTTTAACTATATTATCATTTCAACCCAATTCCTGGATATCTAATGTAGAATTCTTTGCTACTGGTATAGAAAGTTTGCAAATTCACAGTTATGGGATTTCAAATATCACAGAGAGTTTTGATGGCAGATCAGGCTCATGAAAGACCCAAATTATTGTCCCGTCTCCCATTCAGACCTCCCACACTGGCATGTGACAGGTTCTTTTATTCCAACAAAAGCACGCTAATTTTATTTCCCTAAATGCCATATGTTGACATGCTTCTATAATTTTGCACAAGATATTTGTCTGGCATATATATTATTTTTTTTTCTATTTATTTATTTATTCTTTGACAGGCAGAGTAGACAGCGCACTAGAGAGAGACAGAGAGAAAGGTCTTTCTATTTTCTGTTGGTTCTCCCCCCAATGGCTGCTGCAGCCGGCACACAGCGCTGATCCAAAGCCAGGAGCCAGGTGCCTCTCCTGGTCTCCCATGTGGGTGCAAGGCCCAAGGACTTGGGCCATTCTCCACTGCACTCCTGGGCCACAGTAGAGAGCTAGACAGGAAGAGGAGCAACCAGGACACAATCCAGCGCCCTGACCAGGACTAGAACCCCGTGTACCAGCGCTGCAGGTGGAAGATTAACCTATTGAGCTGCGGCTCTGGCCTGGCATACCTATTCTAATCTATTCACCACTCCTTATCCTGTTCTAATTTTAAGATCAAAACTTACTTTCTCCCAGAAGCTTTCCTGCACCCTAACATGTCTCAGATTCCCGTGGATATCTGAAGTATAAACCATCTAATTGTTGGCTTGTTTAGCTCCTAGTCTACACAACTTTGAGTTATAGCTTTTCTCTTTTATATCTTTTTCCAGTGCTTAGTTTATTGTAAAGCACAAAATTGGTGCCAGTTATAAAAAGCCTGGAGCCAGAATGCATTTTGCGAGTCACTTGAGCACTCACATTCAGTTTCCTTGTATGTAAAGTTGAGATAGTAATATTATGAGTTCAAATATGTTAGGAACTTAAAATTGTATATGGCACATTGAAGGCATTGCTTGAAAGTTTACTATTATTATCACTAGTACTAAATAACTATGTCTGTAATGATGGAGACTGCTATATATCCTACAAAGATTAAAGGAAGAGTCTAGGCCTGGAAAAATGAAATGTTTCCTTATAAGATGCATTCTTTTTTTTTTTTTTAAAGATTTACTTATTTATTTGAAAGTCAGAGTTACACAGAGAGAGAAGGAGAGGCAGAGAGCGAGTGAGAAGTCTTCCATCCACTAGTTTACTCCCCAGTTGGCTGCAACAGCCAATTTGAAGTAAGGAGTCAGGAGCTTCTTCCGGGTCTCCCACATGGGTGCAGGGGTGCAAGGATGTGGACTGTGTTCTACTGATTTCCAAGGCCATAGTAGAGAGCTGGATCAATATTGGAGCAGTTGGGACTCAAACCGGTGCCCATATGGGATGCCAGCACTATAGGCGGTGGCTTTACCCGGTATGCCACAGCAGCAGCCCCAAGATGCCTTCTTAATAAACAGAGCTTTAAGAATATAAAATAGAAATATTAAATGAGGCATTTAAGTTACTTTATAACAAAATACATAATGGACTATTTTGTTTCATTTTGAAGTTCAAAAAGCCCATGTTCATATTTAGCACCTCTGATACAAAAAAGTATATAGTATGTTAGATTGAATTGTCTGCTGGTGTGACTTGGCATACTGCTACTTTATTGTGTCATGGCTTTGTTGTAGCTGCTATGACACTTTGGATTTAGATTATTTCAGGAACATCCAGAGGGTAGAATGTCACCTAATGAATCATTAATATTGCTGTAGCAGCATGATTTCTGTTATACTTCTTCCTGAATGGTAGGTAACCTAACTTGACCTTAATGAGTCCAAAAACTAATAGAATCATAGCTCATCTGGCTATAAATATGATAATAGGGATAGATTTTCATAGGGCATTCCTTCCATTTTATCAGCAGTGGAATGGATCCATTTGGTCATAATCATTAAGATGAGTAGGCGATTGCTTTGTTCATTCACTCATGAGGCTCCATACAACCCCCTCAGTTATCTGTAGGAAGTGAATTGTTCCTTCAGAACTACTCAAGGTAGTTTTTCAGTGTTATCCCATCCAAACAGACTTTTGAAAATGTGCTATGTGAGGGGGATATAAGTTAAATATTTCCTAAAAAAAAATTTCTTGAAATCACCAACTATGTTATATGGAGTTCCCCATGAAACAAATGCTGAGACTCAGATGTAATCATGAGAAGCTTATTGGAATATGGTATGTATAACCATACCCATAAGGGAGCAGGGGCACTGACATGGGCAGAGAAAAGATCCAACTGTAATGCAATTGTACAAAGGACTGGGATGATATGAAGATACTACAGCACTACTGGACATACTTAAGCTCAGAGTTGTTTTAAATTGTGGGGAGGAAACAGGCTTGTATTTTGCATCCATTGATGAGTGAGTGCAAGGTGCCCATAGAGGGAACCTAAAATTGACTGAGGTCACTGGGAATCAAAGTTGAGACATCAGTGTTCAACACTCTTGGTACCTAAGGGAATAGATTTAAAATGGTACACCAAGGTATCGTGACAGCTACAAATACCCCAGATCCTCCATGGTACACTGAGTTCAAACATTTTATCTTCCTTAATGCTCCAAATAAAACCCCAAAATTTTGTGTTGGGGGGCAGTGGAAAGAATCAATGATGCATTGACATTTGGAGTCCAAATTCATATTTAATTATGGAGAGAATGTGAGAGATAAGAAATGCTTAAGCTAGGTAATCAACTGAATAGTTGCTTTAGCATTGGGAGTTGTCCACCAGGACTTCCTAAAACAATATTGTACTCTCAAAAGTAGTAAAAATGCTAAGAATTACAAATTTTCGTGTCCTGTTACAAAAAACCTTTATATAAAGTATTATAGTTATTCATGCAACTAAAAGTGATAATTCACAAATATAATTTGTAAATTATGCCAAGGAATTAATTAGAATTGGGTCTCTTCAAAAGAAAAGTTAATATTGATTACACTTAAGGAAAAAGTTAAGCAAGCTAATTTGGCATATCAAAAAGTATCCCAAACAATTAAAACAATAAAACAACAGTGTTTATTCATTAGCGTAGCCAGCTTTACCAAACAGTCCTATATTATACTGCCTAAATTATACCTGACTATTAAATTGGGCTAGAACATATAAAAGAAAATGTGGGGGCTGGTGCTGTGGAGCAGTAGGTTAATCAATCCTCTGCCTGTGGCACCAGCATCTCATATGGGTGCCGATTCTAGTCCTGGAAGTTCTTCTTCCAATCCAGCTCTCTGCTGTGGCTAGGGAAAGCTGTAGAAGATGGGCCAAGTGCTAGGGCCTCTGCACCTGCATGGGAGACCCAGAATAAGCTCCTGGCTCCTGGCTTCGGATCTTCCCAGCTCTGGCCATTGTGGCCATTTGTGAACCAATGGATGGAAGACCTTTCTCTCTCCCTTTCTCTGCCTGTAACTCTACCTCTCAAATAAATACAATAAAATGTTTTTTTTTTTAAAGAAGAAAAGAAAAAGAAAATTTGTTTTTTTTTTAACTTGGAAATTTGTTTTAACTTTTAAGTAGTTTTAACAGATTCAATATAGTTTGCAGAAACAATTCTAAGAGTAAAATGATATTCCCTTCTCTCCTTCTCCCCTTCCACCTCTCTCTCTCTCTTCACATCTCTCCTCTCCTCTCCTCTCCTCTCCTCTCCTCTCCTCTCCTCTCCTCTCCTCTCCTCTCCTCTCCTCTCTTCTTTTCTCTTTCTTTTTTATACATTATATTTATTTAGTTGAGAGATAGAGTTACAGACAGTGAGAGGGAGAGACAAAGAGGTCTTCCATCAACTGGTTCACTCCCCAAAAGGCTGCAATGGCCGGAGTTGTGCTGATTCAAAGTGGAGAGCCAAGAGCCTCTTCCAGGTCTCCCACGTGGATGCAGGGTCCCGAACATCTGGGCTATTCTCCACTGCTTTCCCAGGCCATAGCAGAGAGCTAGATCAGAGAAGCAGCAGCTGGGACTTGAACTGGCACCCACATGGGAAGCCGATGGGCCATGTCCCCAGCCCCGTCTTTATTTTTTTTTATGTTTTAGAGATAGCATCTTTTAAATTTACAGTACAGAAAAAGACTTAATGCTTCACATAATAAGAAGTTTAACAAATAAAAAGGAAAAAGACTCTAGTTTATTGGGAATATAGACAATGGCTTAAGCAATAATTAAATGGAACAAAGACTATTTCACATATATACAGTAAATTATTAAGTAATCACAAATCATTAAAACTATAGCAGTATAATATTCTTAACCATTGGTTTGACAAAGATATAAAGCAAATTTTATAAAATCATATTTTCAGCAATATTTTTATTATAATTCAGAATAATTGAACTATTTCTATGACTGACAGAGGGATCAGAGAGAAGTTTTTTATCTGCTGGAATAAAACTAAAAACTGAAAAAATGTAAAAATATAATGAGATGACAAAAATCTACTTGAGACTAGCAAGTCAACTTTGATCTCAAACAGAAAATTAGTTATCAATGCCATGTCCTTCATTTACATTCTTAATTACTTTTATAATGGAAAGGTTTTCTTCATAACTAAAATTACTTTCCAAGTTTCCTACCTTCCAGAAAAACACCTTGTAAAAAAATCTTGTAAAAAAATCTTGTAGCATTATAAATTAATATTTAATTATTGCAATGAGAACTGAAAATGAAGTAAAATATGAAAATATAATACTATAATCAGATTCCAAGATATAACCATTACTAATATATTGATTTACATTTATACATTCATTTTTCTATGTACACACATGAAAACATCAATGTGTCACAAATATATCTAAATTAATATACAAATATGTATATATAAAATTTGTCCAGCAGCATAATCTAATAAGTTTGTAGTTCCTCAATTTATCAGTTTTCCCAGTCAACAAATGGGCACAGGAAAGTTTTGATACCCTAGTACATGACTCAATCCTTAATTTTTTTAATTAGTAATAATTTTCTGTATTTACTATCAGTGCTACAATAAATGTCCTTATATTGACATCTCACTTGATTCTGTAGAGATACATCTCCCTCCCTCTCTCCATCCCCCTTTCTTTCCTTTTTATAACTTTTGTGAAATACATTTTAATTTATTTCATATTCATAGACTTAATGGTCTACTAAATAAAGAGAACAACATATTAAAAATAAAGACCACTATTCAACAGGCATATAGAAGATAACTATTGAAAATAATCCAATCCCGGGGCCGGTGCTGCGGGGAAGAATGTAAAGCCGCTGCCTGCAGTGCTGGCATCCTATATGGGCGCCAGTTCATGTCCCTGCTGCTCCACTTTCAATCCAGCTCTCTGCTATGGCCTGCGAAAGCAGTAGAAGATAGCCCAAGCCCTTGAGCCCCTGTACCCACATGGGAGACCCAGAAGTTCCTGGCTTCTGGCTTCAGATCGGCGCAGCTCCAGCCATTTCGGCTAATTGGGAAGTGACCCAACTGATGGAAGACCTCTCTCTCTTTCTCTCTCTCTCTCTCTGCCTCTCCTTCTTTCTCTGTGTAACTCTGACTTTCAATTAAATAAACCTTTAAAAAAAGTCAAGTCCCAAGATGTCAATTCTGCTCATAAATATTAAGATTTTTTTTTCTCTACATACCAGCCATCAGAGAAAATATATTTTTCTCTTTAGGTCTGGCTTATTTCACTAAGAATAACAATCTCCGGTTGCATCCATGGTGTTGCAAAACACAGAATTTCGTTCCTTTTTATGGCTGAGTACTAATATATTGTGTGTATATACCACATTTTCTTTAGTCATCTGTTGATGGGCGTGGGCTGAGTCCATATTTTAGCTACTGTGAGTTGAGTTGCTATAAACACGGGGTACAAATAACTATTTCATATGTCAACGTCATTGCCTCTGGGTATATTTTCAGGAGTGAGATGCTTGGGTCATATGTTTTTAGATTTTTGAAGAATCTCCATACTGTCTTCCATAATGTTTGTACCAGTTTATATACCCACAAATAATTTATTAGCATACCTTTTTCTCCACAAGCTTGCAAGCATTTGTTATCTTTTGACTTTTGGATGATAACCATTCTAAGGTGAGGTAATATATCATTGTGGTTTTTACTTGCATTTTCCTGATGGCTTAGTAATCCTGAGCATTCTTTTAGTATATCTGTTGGCCATTTGTATTTCATCCTTTTTAAAAATGCCTGTTCATATACTTTTTCCATTTCTTAACTGGATCATTTTTTGTTAGTTTCTTGAATTCCTTACATAATCTGATTATCAATCCTTTATCAGATGCTTAGTTTGCAAACATTCTCACTTTGGTTGCATTCTCACTTTTGTGAATATTTCTTTTGCAGAAGCTTCTAAGGTTGATTCAATCCTATTTGCCTATTTTTGCTTTTATTGTCTGTGATTCTGGGTATTATCCAAGAAGCCTTTGCTAATGCTAATGTCTTATAGCATTCCCCCTATGTTTTCCTATAGTGATTTGATGATTTCAGGTCTTGACCATTATGAGTTGATTTTTGCATGGGGTGTAAGGTAGCAATTTTTTTTCACATTTCTACATGTGGAGATCTAATTTTCCCAGCACCATCTGTCAAAGACATTGTCTTTTATTAAATACTATGTGGTTTTAGATGCATAACTCAATTTCTAAGGTTTCTATTCTGTTCCATTTGTCCACATGTGTATTTTTATGCCAGTACCAGGCTGTTTTGATTATAAGAGCCCTGTAGTATGTCTTAAAATCTGATATTGTTATGCCTCCAGCTTTGTTTTTATTGCTTAGAATTGCTTTAGCTACTCAAGGTCGCTTGTGTTTCCATATGAATTTAAGGATCATTTTTTTCTAGATCTGAGAAGAATGTCCTTGGTATTTTGATTGGAATAATATTGAATCTGTAAATGGCTTTGGGTAGTATTAACATTTTAAAGATATTAATTCTTCTAGTCCATGAATGTGAAGGTTTTTCTTTCAATTTTTTTGTGTGTCTTTTATTCCTTTCCTTAATCTTCTGTAGTTTTCATAGTAGGGATCTTTCACATCCTTGTTTAAAGAATTTATTCCAAGATAATCTACATTTTTTTGTGGTAATTGTGAATGGGACTGATCTTCCAAGTTCTTTCACAGCCATGACATTATTAGTATGTATGACTGATACTGATTTTTGTCTAATAAGTTTGTATTCTGCAACCTTAGCAAATTATCTTATGAGTTCCAACAGTCTATTAGTTGAATTTTTGGTTCCTCTTTGCAGAAGATCAGATCATCAATAAACAAGGATAATTTGACGTCTTCCTTCCCAACTTGTATCCCTACTTTTTGTTGTTTTTCTGCTTTGTGACTCTAATGCTTCCAGAAATATATTGAATAATAGTGGTAAGAGTGGTCATTTTGTCTGGTTCCATATCTTAGTGGAAATGCTTTCAGCTTTTCCCCATACAATATGATGCTTACTGTGGGTTTGTTGTGTATTTCTTTGGTTATGCTAAGGTGTATATTTCTATACCCATTTTTTTAGGTTTTTATCATGAAAGGCTGTTATATTTTATCAAATGTTTTCTCTGCATCTATTGAGATAATCATAGTGTTTTTAAATTAATTTTTTCAAATTTTTATTTATATAAGGTGAACAAATTTCATGTTTTTCATATATACAGATATAGAAACATAGTGATCCAGCTGGGACTGGAACTGGCACAATACAGGATGTCAGCACTGCAGGCAGAGGCCCAACCTGCTGTGCCACAATGCTGTCCCCAAGGGGCTAGCTTATTTCACTAAGTTTAATGGTTTCCAGTCACATCCATTTTGTTGCACAGACAGGATTTCATTCTTTTTTTATGGTTTAGTAATATTCCATAGTGTATATATACACCATGTTTTCTTTATCCTGTCATCAGTTAATGGACATCTGGGTTGATTTCATATCATGGCTGTTGTAAATTGAGCTGCAATAACTATGGGGGTACAGATAACTCTTTCATGTATTGATTTCATTTCATTTGGGTAAATACCCAGGAGTGGGATTGCTGGGTCATACAGTAGATCATTTCGAGATTTCTGAAGAATCCCCATATTGTCTTCCACAATGGCTGTATCAGTTTACATTCCCACCAACAGTAGATTAGAGTATTTTTTCCCAAATCCTTGTCAGCATTTATTGATTGTTGATTTCTACATGAGAGCCATTCTAACTGGGGTGAGGTAGAACCTCATGGTGGTTTTTATTTGCATTTTGTTGGTGGCCAGTGATCCTGAAAATTTTTCCATGTGTCTGTTGGCCATTTGAATTTCATCCTTTGAAAAAACCTTGTTCAAGTCCTTTGCCCATTTCTTAACTAAATTGCTAGTTTTGTTGTTGTTGAGTTTCTTGAGCTCTTTATAGATTCTGGGTATTAATCCTTTATCACTTGCATAATTTACAAATATTTATTCTTAAATTTGCTAATGTGATGTACCATATTTATTGATTTTCATGTATTGAACTATGCCTATCTCCATGAGTTAAATCCCACTCGGCATGAGTGGATAATCTTTTTGATGTGTTGTATGCATTTATCCTCTACCTTTTCTGTTTCAGGATATGTGTTTCTTCTCAAATCTTTCTAAGACTTCTAGGGCAACATAAATAACTAAATAATGAATGAATAATATATTTTAATTTGCATTGCTATGTTTACTGCTTATACTGAAATTTTTATATAGTTATGGGCATTTGCACTTCATCATTAGTAAATATACATTGTCCATTTTTTTCTTTTTAATTTATATAAGAACAAATTTAATATGTTTCATATATATGGATTTAAGACATAATGATAATTCCCACCCTACCATCCCTCCATCACTCCTACCCTTATTTCTCCTTCCTTTTCTATTTTTCTTTTAATGTTTACAATGACTTACTTTCAGTTTATAATCACAAGCTTAACCCTCCACTAAATAAAGTTCCAACAAGTAATATGTAGAAAAACCACTATTCCTCTAGATTTTAGACAAGGGCTCTAAGTAATAATCAAATTTCAAAATGTCAATTTTTTATAATCTATAATTCATTACTATAAATCAGGGAAAACTTATTACATTTGTCTTTATTTTCTACTGTGGTTTTCAAATAATTATTCTTGAATTTCATTAGCATACTAAGTTTATTAAATCTAATCCATTGTTTGTCTATAATTTATATTTTCTATTCACTTGTCTTTTAAATTTGTTTAAGGCCTTGATAATATTTTCCTTATCTAGTTTTGTTATAAAATTTTGATGTGGCCAAATACCCGTGTACTTTAAAAATAACTTCTGGCTTTACAGTTATCTTTAGAAAAAGTCCTTCCTAGTGTTCTGTTCATGATTAACATTGAGGGACAGTCATTTGGCAAAGAAGTTAGGCTACTAGTTGGGATACCCATGCACCATATTGGAGTATCTGGGTTTGAGTAATGGCTACTGCACTTCCAGTCCAGCTTCCTGCTAATGTGCACCCTGGGAGGCAGCCGGTAACAACTCAAGTATTTATGTTCCTGCCATCCATATGAAAAACTTAAGTTGAGTTTCATGGCTTTGGCCTGAGTGCTCAAGCTGTTCAACACTTTGGTGAATGTACCAGTGGGTGGAATACTTCTTTCTTTTTGTTTCTGTTTCTCTGCCTCTCAAATAAAATGAAAATCAATCAATAAAAATTTGGGGAAAAGGAGAAAAAGATTCACATTAGAACATCTATGTATTGTATGATCTCCATTTTAAAGTTTCTTTCTAATTTAGAACAATATAGACATTTTAACTTGTCATATCAAACCATTTCAGAATCAAGAAAATCACCCAATTACCCACTATTGATTAGGATACAATAGACTGTCTTGGAATATAAAGCTAATGATATCAGAATAATATGAGGTTATGTAGAGATAAAGAACCTTCAATAAATAAAAGCTAATAAAACTCTCCCATTTCCACAAGTCTTTAGTGAAATTCAAGTTTGTGCTGAGATGAGAGAGAGCGAAGTAGAAGCACATGATGTGGATTTGTGAAGTCATTAGAACAATTACTCAAATGTTCATAGAGTACATGCCCATTGAGTTAAGTTTAAATTTTAATTTCTAAAAGACAGCTCTTTCAATAAATTTGATGGTGCGCCAAAATAGAATTATGTTGATCATTGGGGCAGAGAGACAGAAGTGTAATCACTATGTAACTTCTGATCTCTAAGACAGGTTGGCCCTGAATCCAGAATATAAATCCTTTTCTAATAAGAAAGAATGGACAAGAAAATGCTACAGGGATTTACTACTGGCAAGATCTTTATAATCAGCCTCTTTATTGAAGGCTTTCAACATAGTAAAGTTCACTTGAAGAAACTTATCCAAGTCACTAATGCTGACTACTCTGCGCTTTCATACGAATCAGCAAGAACCCCCAGCTCTTGAAAAGCTACACTACAAAATAGCCAAACTAGATGCAGAAACAGTGGAAGTAAAGCGGGGAACAAAACACAAGAGTTCTTTGACATATTTCATTTCACTACTCAGAAATCTATTAGAGAATATCAAATCCCCCAAAAGGTAATATAAATAGAATCAAGAATTTCAGGAATTAATAAAGACACATTCACTACAAGATTATTTTTTTTTTTAAAATTAGTGTTGATTATTTTGTTTTTAATTTTTTTATTTTTTAAAAAAAGTTTTATTTGAAAGAGTGACAGATAGAGAGAACTTTTATATTCTGGTTCACTTCCCAAATATCTACGGCACTTAGGACTAGGTCATGCTGATGCCAGTAGCCCAGAACTTTATCTAAATCTACGCGTGGGTGGCAGGAACCAAAGTTCTTGAGCCATCACCTACTTCCTCCTAGGGTTTGCATTAACAGAAAGCTGGGGCAGCAAGCAGAGCAAGGACTCAGACCCAGGAACTCTGATATGGGATGCAGGCATCTTAATTATGCCAAATATGTACCCCTGTTTTACACTTGATCTTGGCCAAAAGGCCGAGAAGCAATGTACCCCTGTTTTTACTTTTTCACATGTGAATCCTTAATAACTGGCATTTTAGTTTATGGTATGAGCTATGCATTTAAATGTATTTTAACTTGCTAAATTTTTATATAATAGTATTTTTATGTTTATATATTTTTATGTGTTAGTATTTTTAATGTTGTATACATGAAACTTTAGCCCGAAGACAGATATAAACAAGACACTGCCCCTCTGTTTTCAAGGACAGAGTACTGAATTACAGTAAAATGAGTTTATGTTCCACCGTCAAGTGTGTTTCTCCCATTAGTTCACTTTGTGATGGATTATCAAGGGTAACTTCAAATCCAATCTTCTCATCATTGCCTCTCAAATATCCTGAGAGGTTTGAGCTGGTAAGAAATAGGAGACTCTGTACGTGCTGCACTGCCTTGAATTCCATTTGTAGTTTTAGTGGAGCAAATGGACCCTGGATGTTTCTCAGTGTAGGAAAATTCATTTTATCTTTGTTGAGCTGGAAATTTCTTCCTGATAATTCAAGAGGAGGACTAGGCAAAGTTCATTTGTCACACAAGGAAAACCTTTATGAAAACATTTTGACTTACAAAAGGCACATTTGTATATATCAGCATTTGTATATATCAGAAAAATAAGCAGTTCAAACAAGCACAATTATATGATTAATATAAATCACCTCAATTATTACAGACATAGAAAATATTTTATTTAGAAGGATTTATGAACATTTAAATGGAGAAAAGGCATATAACTGATAACATTATTTAATTTTAATATGGCACATTTACTGAAAGTTCAGTAACTGGAATACTGTCCTTTCAGTGAAATCCAAGTTCTCTGGGGTTCATCTTCAATGTGTTCACTGACCATCATCAAGATGGTTATGGTCAGCCAGCCCACTGCTCATAATAGTATTTATTCTCTGTTCTATTCATTGTTTACTTATCCTGTGTTAAATTCAGGGATTTAATTATTATAGATGATGATACATTTTACTACCAGTTAGGAGAAATTCTTTTTAATTGCTCTTATCTAAATATATGTGTATTTATCATAATTATATTTTATATATAAAATTATAGCATTTGTTCATTCTCTAACAAAAAAATCTCCTCAGATATTTTAGAAACTGTTTATGGCTGAATAAATTTTTAGATTACTTTTAGTTGAACAGAGATTTTAATATCTCATATTAAAATTAAGTAATATGTTATCAGTTATATGCCTTTTCTCTATTTTAAAAGTTCCTGTATGATTCTCAATAAAATATTTTCTATGTCTAATAATTGAGGTTATTTTGATTAATCATATATTTATTTTTACATGTTTGATTGCTTATTTTTCTTATATATACAAATGCTGAAATATAAAGACATGCGCGTCTTGGAAACAATAGCAGAATTTAATAAAAACTGTGCATTAAATAGATACTTTCTCCAGGAAATTTTATAGATTTAATCACATTACCCATGGATACTAATAACTACTTTTCTCTTTTCCTGTACACATTTAATACATACTACATATATATGTTTGTAATTTAAATTTGTGGTTGCTGTCCTTGCTCAAGGTCATACCTGTAATATAGTGATTTTAGATCGTTTTTGGTTCAAAGAACTAAATCTTTATTAACTAGAGATTTCTCCCTAAAGAAGTACACATGAATGTCAGAGTTCACGATCTTCATTAAACTAATATTAAGAAGGCTGTTTATTGTTTCATTAATAAAGATATTAAGTTCATATAGGCAACACTTATTGCATTATATAAATCTTTGTAATTCCTCTTTACCAAAAGAGCAAACTTTAGAAGGAAATAAAGGTGGCCTTTAGCAAAATAGCTTTGTTTTTGGTAAATGCTGATAATGTAATTTTTCTATAAATAAATTAATAGCCAGACCGGGCTGATTCATTTATTTATTTTTAATCATATGTTTAATCAACTGTGTGAGACTCAGTGGTGTGGGGTTTGGATTTCCCAGGTAGGAAAGCCACCTTTTGATGTCTAGCACAGGGGCTATTGGTTTCCTTTCTGCCACTTTGTTATACAGAACTGTGGAAAACTATCTCGTGGATGAGGTTCAGACAACTGCCTCTGCACCTCCAGGTGGCGGTCATTAGACAGCACTCTCCGGCAGCTGTCTTCACCAGACAACCCTGTGTCAGCACTCTCCATCTTTGTGACTCTCTTCTGAGAACAAGGTCTCTGGCTGCTTTCACAGGTCTTTGTACATGGTCACCATGGTTTGGCACACTTGCCTGAGCTCTGTCTCCAAGTGGCTGATCTTGGCCATTTTCTGGGAGAACTCCTGGGGCTTTGGTTGGATGACCTTGTTGTGGTAATCACAAATCTTTTTTTTTTTTTTATATATAAACACTTTTATTTAGTAAATATAATTTTCCAAAGTACAGTTTATGGATTACAATGGCTTTTCCCCCCCATAACTTCCCTCCCACCCGCACCCCTACCATCCCCCACTCCCTCTCCCATTCCATTCACATTGATTCATTTTCAATTATCTTTATATACAGAAGATCGAATTAGTATATATTAAGTAAAGATTTCATCAGTTTGCACCCACACAGAAACACAAAGTGTAAAATACTGTTTCAGTACTAGTTATAGCATCACTTCACATTGGACAACACATTAAGGACAGAGATCTCACATGAGGAGTAAGTACAGTGACTCCTGTTGTTGACTTAACAATTTGACACTCTTGTTTATGGCATCAGAAATCTCCCTAGGCTCTTGTCATGAGTTTCCAAGGCTATGGAAGCCTCTTGAGTTCGCCGACTTTGATCTTATTTAGATAAGGCCATAGTCAAAGTGGAAGTTCTCTCCTCCCTTCAGAGAAAGGTACCTCCTCCTTTGATGGCCCATTCTTTCTACTGGGATCTCACTCACAGAGATCTTTCATTTAGATGTTTTGTTTTGTTTTGTTTTGTTTTTGCCAGAGTGTCTCGGCTTTCCATGGCTAAAATACTCTCATGGGCTCTTCAGCCAGATCTGAATGCCTTAAGGGCTGATTCTGAGGTCAGAGTGCTGTATAGGACATCTGCCATTCTATGAATCTGCTGTGTATCCGACTTCCCATGTTGGATCATTCTCTCCGTTTTTTATTCTATCAGTTGGTATTCGCAGACACTAGTCTTGTTTGTGTTATCCCTTTGACTCTTAGACCTATCAGTGTGATCAATTGTGAACTGAAATTGATCACTTGGACTAGTGAGATGGCATTGGTACATGCAACCTTGATGGGATTATATTGGAATCCCCTGGCACATTTCTAACTCCACCATTTGAGGCAAGTCCGATTGAACATGTCCCAAATTGTACATCTCCTCCCTCTCTTATTCCCATTCTTATATTTAACAGGGATCACTTTTCAGTTAAATTTCAATGCCTAAGAATAATTGTGTATTAATTACAGAGTTCAACCAATAGTATTAACTAGAACAAAAAAAAAAATACTAAAAGGGATAAAGTATTAAATTGTACATCAAAAGACAGGACAAGAGCTGATCAAGTCACTGTTTCTCATAATGTCCCTTTGCAAATCTGATACGTGTTCTCCTCCAGCTGCTGCAAGCGATTGGAAACCTGGATCTTGAGGCTGTCCCTGAAGTTGGTCGTATGGGTGTGGTCCTTTTTTGCCTGCTCTCCTTGATGTTTTCCATCAGTTCCAGCACCCTCTTCTTCAAGGTGTTGATGTTCAAGTCCAGAGAGGAGAAATAGGCCCCTGACTTCACATCCAGCATTGTCAACTAGCCACTGGACACCAGAGTTGGCCATAGAAGAGCTACAGACCTGCCTTCTGGCTGGCCGGTGACCAGTCTGCTCTTTGCAGAACTCTTTGCCCTTTGGATGCTCCTTGTTGGCCCTTGTCAGCGGTGGCTCTTGATCCTTTTACTAAACGTATGTCGGTCCACTCGCTGTCACTCCGTCGTGTCATCTCCTTACCTCAATGGGTGGGCCTCTGTACATGTGCAGGGCTCCCTCCACACACATCATATTCTCCAAAGGCAGCATTCAGAATTATTATTGAACCATTGGATCCAATATGCAGCAATAATATTTTAGGGTTTGGGGGTTTATTTTGTTTGGAAATAGATTTGCTGTGAATCAGTAAAATATATACTACTTCTCTTTATGGTCTATTTTAATGTACTGAGTGTATCTCTCTCTCTGATTTTGGTAGAACTTTTTCACTAAACCTCATGTGCCCATATGTGCAGAAAGGGTGGTCCATACCTTGAAATATTTGCAATTTCTTACATGGTTAGGAGCGATTTCACAGTCTGGCTCTTCTTGAGTCAACAGTCTCAAGGCAATCCACCAGCTAACAATCTCTGAAGTGGTCGTAAGTCTGGGCTGGGATCTGCACCATTGCCACCACATCCTTCTTTGCTCTAGTCCTGTATGTTCAGCAATCCTCACCTGCAGTGCTTCTGCAATCAAGGTGTTAGTGGCATTGTAGCAAAGAAATTCTTTACTTAACTATCATGAATCTAATTTCATTGTACTTGTCACATCCTTCTCATTTTTGACTCTTCTTCAGAAAAAAGGTGTGTTCCATTTTATACAAGTGTGTTGCTTTGTTCAGTTTCCAATAAAGTGGAGAATTTTATCTTGCAACATTTGGTTTATTTTAAGAGATACTGAGAGAGGGCAGATGCAAACCGATCTTTAAAAACCATCTTTATCCTTTCATAGTCTTGAAATGTACTGTTTTAAAATAAAAAGCAATAAGATTCCGGCCTTATATGAATCCTCTTAGTTGTCCCATGAAATGTTTTGTACTTTTTGGGAAAAATGGAAATAATTGATTAACTATTTTCAAAACAAATAAATCCACTTGAGCTGGTGTGTAAGTTTACAAAATATTGTAAGAGAAAAAAACATTCTTAGAATATCAGAAATCCAGAAACCAGAAACTGACTATACATGAACATATACCGTTGGATCTTAGCTGAGTCATTCCTGTGATGTGATGGACTAAGTGATGTGCTTGGTCTATACCACCTTTGGCATTGTATACTTATTAAAAAAAAAAAAAAAACTCCATTGTTAGTAACAACTTCCAAAGGTTTAGCCTTTTTTGATATTAGCACTTTAATGAAAAAATAAATAGTACCAGTATAGTATATAGTCCAAATATATTTTTAGACAATCTGCTCAAATTGTGTGTCACATAATTTCATTTGGCATGAGCTGTGAAAGTTACTTAGGAAAAAACATCATTTTAATACTACATATTTATCTCCAGTTGTACCTTACTCTGAGTAAAAGATACTTGTCCCACTATTTTTCAGCTTGGCTTCATGTCCAGTTGATGCCCTTTTTAATTGCTCTCCCAATTTTGATAATTGACTTATATAATAGTGCTAATGCTGATGACAAGTCTTTCCTTTACTGGATTTTATTATTGTTATGTATATGTATATATGTGTGTGTCCAAGAGGGGAAAATCTAGGGATTTTAGAATTCATTTTTCTGAAAACATATCAGTGGAGATGGAAGTTGTCAGCGGTATATTATATGCATCCCTTTAGTTGAAATTTTAATGTTTAAGTGGGTTTTTATTAGGTTGAGGTCTCAGAGGTTCTAATTCAGATGTCAGAGGTTGCTGGCAATATCAATAAGAAGCCATCAGCAGGGCCCTTATTCCTAACTCTCATCCTGACATGTTACAAAAATAAGCATGATGATTTTATGACTTCTTTTTCTGCTTAAAATGTAACTACATTAATCTGAAAGACAGCTGATTTTTCAAGGTCAAAAGTGCTTAGTTACAAATTGATGAGCTATTATGCGTGTCTGTGGTTTTCTTGATGGCACTGTATTAATAATACGCGTGCAGAACAGGCCATAAAAATTCCATTTAAAGGTATTAAGGCATACTGGGACATTTGATCAGGTTAAAATTCCTGTCAGTTGGCTCCAGGCACGATGTTGTTCAGCTAGTGATTAACAAAGTGTGTGGAATATAAAGATGCATGTCTATTATAGGAGTTCAAATTTCACTGAAATGACCTTTTTTTGTTTTCTACATCTAGCAAATGATTCAACTAAAATGCATTCAGTGATATTCTTTGTTTTAAATAGCTCCCACTGTTTCCTGGCCTGGATTGTTTTGATTAGAAAATCAGGAGATAATATACTTGTAAAGGTTCTGACATTATTTCTTGGTAGGAGAAAAGCACTCAGTGATAAAATGTTTTAAAAATGTGAATCACATTGGAAGCTTTCTTTTGTGATTTATAAAAGCTATCTCACCAGGTGTGCACTATGCGCTTAGAAAGCCAAGAAAGATTAAATGAGAGCAAGCTATGGAAAGGATTCTTCTGATAGCCTCTTACAGTATAGCTTATGAATTCAAAGGGGATGCTATTTAAAATACAGAATATAATGCAAGAGAACTGAGAATTAGTGTGCACAAGAATGTGCATGTTATGAAAGCAAAGCCACATTTTTCAGTTAAGTAAAAGAATGAACATCCCTAGCCTATAAATGTCTTTTATTACTGTTTCTTCCCAGTAGTGGATAGAGAGTAAAAGCAAACAGCAAACCTTGCAAGTAGCAATTACAAAACTGTATATAAACATTTTTCTATTTTTAATTTGGTAATGTTGGCTAAAATTCATATTTTATGACTGTATGATTATGAAAATATTTTGGTAATTACTGAATTACATTGATTCATAAAACAACTCTGGCTCAATAATTTGAATTACCCTATCCTTACATTTGAGGACAATACAGATTTATTTCACAAAAATAAATAGCAGTCTTTAGAAAATAAAATTTTCATTATCCCAGCTTCACATATTGATTCTTTTTTTTTTTTTTTTTGACAGGCAGAGTTATATAGTGAGAGAGAGACAAAGAGAAAGGTCTTCTGTTGGTTCATCCCACAAATGGTCACTATGGCCGGAGCACTACGCCGTTCCGAAGCCAGGAGCCAGGTGCTTCCTCCTGGTCTCCCATGCGGGTGCAGGGCCCAAGCACTTGGGCCATCCTCCACTGCCTTCCTGGGCCACAGCAGAGAGCTGGACTGGAAGAGGAGCAACCAGGAAAGAATCTGGCGCCCCAGCTGGGACTAGAACCTGGGATACCACAGGTGGAGGATTAGCCTAGCGAGCCATGGCGCTGGCCACATATTGATTCTTAAAGTTTTAAATTAATAGATTTTATTTGTTTTAGTAATTTTAGGTTTACCAAAAATAAATAAATAAATAAATAAATAAGCAGGAAGTACAAAAAACAGCCACAGCATTCCACCATCCGGTTTTTACTGTTAACTTCTCTCACTTGCTACAATTGATGAACTAATTTTAATAGTTAGCTAGAGTATAGTTTACATGAAATCTCATTCTCTGTGTTATAAAACTCTCAATACTTTACCAAGTGTATACTATCATACATCAGTCCTTTATTATCATACGGAAGAGTTTAGCTTCACTGTTGTAAAAATCCTATGTGTTCCACCAACTCATCCAATCCCACCTCTAGTCTTCAACCCCTGGCAGCCACTGACCTTGCTTTCTCTGTAAGTTTAGCTTTTTCAGTGCTTCATATAATTAGAATCACATATGATATAGCTCTTTCGTACTGGCTTCTTTCATTTATATAAATGGCTCCTCCATGTCTATTCATGACTAGATAGCTCATTTCTTTTTACGGCTAAATAATATTGGCAATAACATTCTGTTTATTCACTGACCTATTAAATCCTCCAAAGGTTGTCAATTATGAATAAAGCTGCTGTAAACATCTATGTTCAGGTTTTTGTGTGGACAGCTTTCTACTCACTTGGATAAAATACCAAGCACCACAGTTGCTGGATTATCACTCAATTTTTATTATCCTTTAGAAAAATACTTCTTTGTTTGAGAAACTACATTGATAACTAGATTCAGATACTAAAAGAAATATAATTTAAAAAATGTTTTTGATTAAATAAATTTCAAATAAAAGGTACGATTTAGCTTTTCTAATCAAATACAACTTCTACAAAAACCTCTATTTTCAATCATATCTAAATGATGATCGAGTCTGAGGTTCTCTCTTCCTTTAAAAATCCATACTTTATTCATTATGCTGTTTAAAATAGTGAAAAGTAGTTAGAGTCTCAAACTTCAGATAAAATTCATCTTAGTAGTTTATAATCTTTCATTAATAAAGTATCAGTGCATCTTATTGTATTCAATAACATTTTATATGATATATTTAATTGGTGAATGTTAAAAATATACATTATGATTTTGAATGTTGAATTAATCCTACAATGTGATATAGTAAGATATCTAAAGTATAGGACAATTAATGTATCTGGCTATCATAGAATTTTAGTAGCATCCATGTTAAACTCAAAGTTGTACAAAGTTTTACAAAGTTCAATAAATCTTGAAAATTTAACAATGTTATGAGTTTATAAAAATTATAAAAAACAGTTGTAAGAAGTTATTACCTGATACTTTAAACACATATCTTGAACTAGTTATAACAGTTGAAAAATGCTATGCAGTGCCATGAAATTGTTTCAGCTATTTAATTTCCCAAGTTGGTCTAATGTATCGGGTTAAATATTATGAATATTCAAAATAATGACAGTAATAAACTCAAAAATTAAGAGCATTTTTATGCAACTGAGTTAAATTTGCAAAGAGTAAGTGGCAAAAAAATGCTCATGAATAATATTAAACTCAACTTTTCAAAGTAAGCACATAAAAATTATATCACATAATTTAGAGAATCTTTACATTTCTCTGTTCCAAAAACACCCATGTTAAATTTCTCCCTCAATATCTCTGCCAGATGATATGAACATAGAAATTCATGTTCCCCATATGTCTGTTAGATCATTTTCTGAATTATAATAACTGTGTGATATTAGCGCTTAACTTTATCCAACTTAACGGAGATAATATCTGGAAAATAGCAGGCATCTGGATAAAGAATGAAAACATTTATTAATCATATGGGTGACTGATGATACCATCTTTTCATGTGCTACTTAGTGTGCTCTAAAAATCCAAATGCAAGCACAGGTTAAATCATGAAGTGGAAATTGTACCCAAAAATGGAAAAGTAAAACATGAGAATATAACGAAAGACTACCAAATTCAAAATTAATATATCTTTGAGGAGTTAAAATAGCAGACAACTTACTGTGTGCAAGATATTATCCTGTTTTATATGATTTTTCTATTTTTTTATAAGCACAGAAATCGCATGTGGCAGTTAATGCCATTTTCACCATTTGTAGAGGAAACTGAGGCCCCAAAATTTAAGCTAGATGGTAAGATCATAACATAACCCAAAAAACATATTTCAAGAGTTTTCAACTATTTTATTACATCAGACCCTCTATATATCTCCTTTTCTGTACTTCATGCATTTTATAGTGCAGATAATATTACATTATGCACTCTGTATCTTATACTCTGCAACATCAGATAGTATGTTGTAATAATAAAGAGGGAGAAATGTTGAGGAGAACAGCTTGTAATTAGTGTAACTCTAGCCAATCTTCTCTCTTTATGCTTCCAAATGGCCCCGAATTATCTGATTTGATCTGGGACTTTGTGTGTGCATGTGTGTGTTTGATTCTATCCATTCAATAGAAGCTGTACTATTTTCTTTCTTTGTTAAGTTAGATGCAATTACATATATTTTCAACTTAATATTTTCAAATTATGATGGATTTCTTTTTTTTGCACACAACCCTCCTATTGCAAATTCAGGAGCAGAGTTGATCTTGGCAGAAATATAGAGCCTAAAATTTGATTGTGACAATGAAATGCAGAAGTGGAAATAGTAATTAGCTTTTAAGACTTGGAGGAAGTATATTAACTCCAAATACATCTTTCTATATTTCTTCCTCTTTCAGTCAGCATTTATTAAATATGTTTCTACCATATACTAAACTCTATTGTACATAAAATACGGAGGTCACAGGCCATACTCTGGAAAGTGATCTTTTTTTAAAAAAAATGATTATTTATTTGAAAGAGAGAGGAGAGAGAGAGCAAGAGAGAGAGAGGTCGGTCTTCCATCCTCTGGTTCACTCCTCAATTGACCACAACGGCCAGAGCTGTGCTGATCTGAAGCCAGGAGCCAGGTGCTTCCTCTGGGTCTCTCATGTGGGTGCAGGGGACCAAGAATCTGGGCCATCTACCACTGCTTTCCTAGGCCAGATCAGAGAGCTGGATCAGAAGTGGAGCAGCTGGGACATGAACCAGCACCCATATGGGATGCTGGCACTTCAGACCACAGCACAAGCCCCTTGAAAGCCATATTATACAAACAGAGAAGCATGAACAGAGGCATCCATTTTTGTGTGAAGAAATATAGCAGCATTTTGACTGTACTACGTTGGAGAGGTATGCACTTTTCCAGCAGGGAAATAGGAACAGATTTGAGAGACCTTGAATTCTGAGCTGAGTCTTTCAAAGAAAGTAAGCACATAGGAAAATGCATTCCAAGTAGAAGATAAGCTCATGCAAAAGTTCCTTTAATGTTGGGGTCCCTGGTTGGATGGTAGATATTTGTATGTAGCTGAAATGATAGATTCTTAGAATAAGGTTGTAATTTATTTATTTATTTATTTTTAATTTTTATTTAATGAATATAAATTTCCAAAGCACAGCTTATGGATTACAATGGCTTTTTCCTCACCGTAACTTCCCTCCCACCCACAACCCTCCCCTCTCCCGCTGTCTCTCCCCTTCCATTCACATCAAGATTCATTTTCCATTATCTTTATATACAGAAGATCAGTTTAGCATATATTAAGTAAAGCTTTCAACAGTTTGCACCCACAAAGAAACACAAAGTGAAAAATACTGTTTGAGTGTTAGTTAAAGCATTAAATCACAATGTACAGCATACTGAGGACAGAGATCCTACATGAGGAGTAAGTGCACAGTGACTCCTGTTGTTGACTTAACAAATTGACACTCTTGTTTATGGCATCAGTAATCACCCTAGGCTCTTGTCAGGAGTTGCCAAGGCTATGGAAGCCTCTTGAGTTCACCGACTCTGATCATATTTAGACAAGGTCATAGTCAAAGTGGAAGTTCTCGCCTCCCTTCATAGAAAGGTACCTCCTTCTTTGGTGACCTATTCTTTCCACTGGGATCTCACTCGCAGAGATCTTTCATTTAGGTCATTTTTTTGTTTGTTTTTTGCCACAGTATCTTGGCTTTCCATGCCTTAAATTAGAGTTTGTAATTTAGATTGGGGCTAGCTTTTGAGGAAACTTTTTGGTTCAGTTTACAAGAACATCAAACATGTTGCCAAATGGGACTGAGATGATCACAATTGTTTTAGAACTTAATTCTGCTTTGGCCGGTGCCACGGTTCACTTGGCTAATCCTCCCCCTGCGGCGCCAGCACTCCAGGTTCTAGCCCCGGGTGGGGCGCAGATTCTGTCCCAGTTGCTCCTCTTCCAGTCCAGCTCTCTGCTGTGGCCTGGGAGGGCAGTGGAGGATGGCCCAGGACCTTGGTCCCTGCACCCTCATGGGAGACCAGGAGGAAGCACTTGGCTCCTGGCTTTGGATCCATGCAGAGCACCGGCCTTAGCAGCCATCTGGGGGGGTGAACCAACGGAAATAGGAAGACCTTTCTCTCTGTCTCTCTCTCTCTAACTCTGCCTGTGGGGGAAAAAAAAAAAAAAGAACTTAATTCTGCTAGCTTTTCATAAAAATGGCCTATAGTGGAGGGGATTCTGCTGATAATTTAGGACAGAAATACAGGTACTAGATTAAGTCAGAGAACAGAAAAGAGACTTGGTTTGGAAGGCAAATAACTGAGAATTTTTTGCTAATTACAGAGATTGAACTTAGGTTTTTATCTCAGACTATTTAACCTGAAATTTCAAAAAAAAATATATTACTAAGAGGTGATGTTAATATTTCCAGTTAAGCTGGAATTACTTGTTTAATTAATTAGTTATTTGAAAGAGAGTAAGCTGAAATTACTTGTTTAATTAATTATGTATTTATTTGAGAGAGAGTCTTCCATCCGCTGGTTCACTCTCCAATTGTTCTCAACAGTCAGGGCTACAGGATCTCCATCTGGGTCTTCCACATGGGTCCCAGGGATATAAGTAATTGAGCCATCACCTCTGCCTCCCGGAGTGCGCCTTAGCAGGAAGCTGGACTTGGAAATCCAGCAGGGAGTGATCCCAGGCACACTGATACAGGACGCAGGCATCCCAAGTCGGGTCTTAACCACACAGCCAAATACTTGCCCATGTCCAACTTTTGAGGTGCTTAATTGACGCAGACTGCAGTAGAAAACAGCATCAGTTAGAAGCTGATTTGTGAGAAAAGTGGATATGCTAAGCTAAGTTTGGTATGTTTTCTTTTTTTCTAGAGCCACAGTTACTAGAACAGATGCTTTGGTGAGGTCTGCATTTGGAAGCCTCCCTAAGGAAACTCCTGCGTCCTCTGGCACAGCCCCAGTGCTCCTGGGTAACTTCCTTGCTTTCTGGTAAGAGACGATATTCTAAGCTCATATTACACATTCTCTGCCTCAGACCTGAAAATAGCCTTTTCCCTAAACAGCCCTGATTCTTTTAATTGGGAAATGGTATTTACAGTTCAAAATATGAGCATTATGAGAGCTTTAAGCACAACATATTACAATGGGAATATTAGAAATGATGATAATAAAATATTTCCATATTTTCCAAAAGCAGAATTGAAAGGCAAATAATGAAGCTCAATAGAATGGACAAGAAGAATACTAAAAGTCTAATGAAAATTAAAATATAAGCAATTCTAAAAAGATGCAATAGAAATAAACAGTAATTATTGAATAATATTCAACTGCCTAATAATAAAAAGAATAAAAAGTGGACATTTAGCAGTTAAGAAACTCACATCCCATAGCAGAGCAGCTGAGTTTGATTCCCAGCTCTGTCACCTGACTGCAGCTTGTTTCCAGTGCAGACCCATGGAGGCAGCAAGGATGGCTTAAGTAATTGGGTTTCTCAAATCTGAATTGTGTCCTCAGCTTTGGCCCCAGCCTACTTGCACCTGTTATAGGCAAGTAGGGAGTGAATAAATGCATGGGAACTTGATTTTTTCCCTCTCTTCCCCACCAAAAAAAAAAAAAAAAAAAAAAAAGAAAAAAAAAAAGAGGATATATAATATTGTCCCATAGTAATTTAGTAGATTTTCTTTAAAAAGTATTCCCCAGAGCTGAAAAGAATTCAATAAAATTGTAATCTTGCACACAATGGTAAAAATGACACCTGGTTAATGGTTTCCTGCTAAATGTTTAGCAATATGAATTAGGAGTCAAAAATTTTGAGGCCTGCGCTGTGGTGTAGAGGGTAAATCTGCCACCTGAAGTTCCAACATCCCATAAAGATGCCTGTTCAAAACCCAGCTGCTCCACTCCCAATCCAGCTCTCTGCTGTGGCCTGGGAAAGCATCAGAACATGGCCCAAGTCCTTGGGCCCCTGCACCCTGTGGGTGGCCTGAAAGAAGCTCCTGGCTTCAGGTTGGGTCACCTCTGGTGGTTGAGGCCATTTGAGAAGTAACCAATGGAGTAACCTCTTCTTTCTCTGACTCTGCCTCTCTGTAGCTCTGCTTTTGAAATAAATAAATCTTTAAAAAAAATTCCAAACCATTTTTACTGATACAGCCTAAGATACTATAACACAAAGGAACCAAAATGAAGTGTTTTCAAAAGACAAACTTGATTTTCTCTCAGGCAGCATTCTACAGTGAATGGTCTGGTCTGGAAGCTTCACTTTCTGTTGTCATTTAGGGGTCCTGTCTTTTCCTTTCATTGACTTTGTCATTCCTTCATCATTTTTTTTCTCTCCTAGGAACTTTTAATCTAAAGTATACAAACTTCATGCATTTCATAAATACAACTTTAGGAACATAGTGATTCTTCCCAACATACCTGCCCTCTCACCCACTCTCCCAACCTTCTTCCTCCTTCTTCTATTCCTATTCTTATTGTTTACTAAAATCTATTTTCAAGTAGCTTTAAACACGGAAGAGTAACTCTACACTAAGAGCTCAACAGATAGTATAAAAAAAAAACTTTTTCCTCAACACTTTTTTGATTTCTCTTTTTATTTCATCTCTGACCCACTGTTCATTAGGAGCATGCAGCTCTATGCGTTTGCATATGTCCTAGAGATTCTTGAGATTTTTTTTCCATTTTCATTCCATTGTGGTCACAAAAGATGCCTGGTATGATTTTGATTGTTTTTGTATTTGCTGAGACTTGCTTTATGGCCTAGCCTGTGGTCTATCCTAGAGAAAGTTCATGCACTGGTAAGAAGAATGTATATTCTGCAAATGTAGGATAAAAAGTTCTGTAGATATTCATTAGGTCCATTTGGTCTATGGTGTTTTATGACTTTTGATTCCTTTCTGAATTTTCTGTCTGGTTGATCTATCCATTACTGAAAGTGGGGTATTGAAGTAATGGATAGATCAACCAGACAGAAAATTCAGAAAGAAATCAAAAGTCATTCAACACTATATAAACTGGTATGTCTCCCTTTAGATCTATTAAAATTTCTTTTAAATGGCCATGTGCCCTGTATTAGGTGCATATACAGTCTAGGTTTTACTACAATGTGTTGTGGTGAGGATCTTTTCTGGTCATGTCTATGAGAAGTTCTATGTGCTTTCTGTACTCGAATGTCTCTTTCTTTCTCCAAATAAGGACAATTTTCAGTAATTATTTTGTAAAAAGGCTTTCTAATCCATTCTATCTTTCCACACTTTCAGAAACTCCTAAGACCTATTGTTGGGTCATTTTATAATATCTAATGAACCTCCCACACTGTTTTATAGTTTTCTAATGCCCTCCTCTTCATCCTTCTCCTCCTCCTCCTCCTCCTCCTCCTCCTTCTCCTTCTTCTTCCTGAATATAAACTTTCCAGAGATTTGTCTTCTAACTTGGATACTCTTTTTATCTCCCTCATCGAGTCTTTTGTTAAGGATTTAGTGCATTTTTAATTTGATCTATCTATTCTTCATTTCCAATATTTCATTCTGATTTACCTTTAAAATCTCAATTTTATGGTAAAAATGTTCGTTCATGTCATGTATGTATTTCTCTAATTCATGGATTTGCTTCTGATTAATCCTACCACCAAGATTTTGAATTCTATTTCTGGCATTTCTTCAATCTCTTCATTTTCACATTTTAGTATTGAAGTGTTGTTGAGTCCCTTTGAAGGTGTCATGTTGTCTTCCTTATTTTTGTTTTTTGAATTTATTGGATGAATATGAATGAATCTGCATTTATTTTAGGCATTTGTGAAGATACTTGTTGAATTTTTTTCCCTATGATGGCTTTTATCTTTGGACTATGCCTCTGTGGCTCAGTGGAGTGTCTGCTCTTTCAGTGAATACTCTGAGGCGTGCACTGGGTGTGGCCAGAGAGCTCTGTTCAGTGCTCCAGAGTGCGGAGACTGCCCAGAGTGACACCCAAATTGGGCTTGGTAAATTTCTCTCTTTTTATTTTATTTTATTTTATTTTTATCGGAGGGGAGGTTTAATCTACTCTGTTGGTATAGTCTCAGGCTCATCACCTCTCCTCCAAGGAGACCAGTGACTGGTCACTAGCCCCAGTGAGTATAATATTCATTCATGCTGCCACAATGACTACACAAAGGAAGCTGCAATCCTTGGCGGGAACACAGTTCTGCAGCAATGACCCTCAACATGGAATCAGGGAGCTCTGAGCATGTGAGCTGCCCACAGTAACTATCCAAAGACCCAGCCACATCGTGTGCTCTCCCATGCAAACACAGTATTTTCACAGCTCCCAGCACACAGACTCCCACAATCACGAGCACCCAGTCCCCTGTCAATTCTCCCAGCCAGACTTAGGTGTCTCCTCTCATCTTCTGGATACTCAGACAGGAGCTGGTGCAGCTATTATGCTTGTACAAAATAGTGCCTGCCCCCTCCTAGTTACAGGATGCTGGTGCTCTGTGGTTGGAGAATGAAAAATGTGCCCTCCCCCTTTTTTCCCACTAGATTAGCAGGTACACTGTCCCCCACAGGGTTCCAAGCCAGATTCTTACTGCAGCTTTATTGCCAGTTGCTTGGGCTGCTGCAGTCTGGTCTCACTCACTCTCCAAAGCTGGTGCTCTCTGCTGCTGGGGTCCTGAGTTGTGTGTGTCCACACCCTCCACGTAGATCCACAGCATCCTTCTAATTTGTTTAGAGTTTCCTCTGCTGTTTTCTCCCCAGCTCTTCTCTGAGATTGCACTTTCTCCACACTTTTTTTTTTTCTGTTGGGGTCTTAAGCCTGAGGCTGGCCCCTGTCCAGCAGGGGACAGTACAAGCACTCCTCGACAAGGCGAACAGGAGAGGTAAGGTCAATGAGTCGAGCACAAGGCAGCAAGCACCTGTGAGTTCTGCTGAAGCAGGAACTACTTTATTGAGGAAGCATACAGGCTTATAAAGCTTACGAAAGACATGCGCAGTAGGGGAGCCAATCAGTGAACAGGTCATGCAGGCTTGGGTGGACCACGCACAGGGGCATATAGGGATCATGCACTGTCCACATGTCCGGAACTAAAGCGGACCTATCCCTGCAGGTGGCCCGATCTCACATGGCTTAACCACAGTAGCTGCAAACACGCCCCCAAACATCCACCAGGCGCCAAGTTGTCAATTAGGCAATGCCCAATAATCTTCCCCTAAACTAAAGCAGTAAGCTCCCTCCCTATTCCACCCCAAATTAATTTTTTAATTTCATTTAAAAACTCACATGAATAAACTTCAGTGTAATATTCAGATACAATACAATTTTATATAAATAATTTAGGATTAACTATATTAAGTTTAAAACTTACCCAAACAGAAAAGAATAAAGATGTTTTACCCTGGGGTAATAATAATAATAATAATATCATCTATCACTTCTTAAATAAGAAAAACTGATCTACGCACTTTAGAATAATAATTATACCTGTCTACAAGTAACAAAAGAAAGGCTTAGAGAAGTCATCTAAATTTATTAAGATGACACTGTGAATATACTTCAAGATTTGGGTTAGAAGAATATCTGTCTATTCCAAAGCTTAGGCTCTTTAACCTATATGCTATTATTTTCCTTGAATGTTTGTCCTTGTGGATTAAAATATTTTTATAGTAATGGCTTTATTTTTGAAGATGCATTTATGTTTGTAGTTGGTTCTGTTCTTTTTGTTGTTGTTGTTAGCTATCCATACCTTGTCTTGTGGACCCAAAACATTGTCTCCTAAGAAAAAGTTTAAATACCTCACTAATATTGAGGGAAATGTCTATTTTACTTAATGTTAGAATTAAGTTTGCTTAATGCAGAAGAGAAATTCATCTTTTTCCTACCTTTACCCATAACTGTTAAACAAGAAAACACTTCTGAGTGCTGCTTCTGGAGTTGTCCAGTTTGATTTCAAAAAATGTTACTCTTGGCCGGCGCCGCAGCTCAATAGGCTAATCCTCCGCCTTGCAGCGCCAGATTCTGTCCCTGTTGCCCCTCTTCCAGGCCAGCTCTTTGCTGTGGCCAGGGAGCACAGTGGAGGATGGCCCAAGTGCTTGGGCCCTGCACCCCATGGGAGACCAGGAGAAGCACCTGGCTCCTGTCTTCGGATCAGTGCCGTGCGCCGGCATGCAGTGCGCCGGCTGCGGCGGCCATTGAGAGTGAACCAATGGCAAACGGAAGACCTTTCTCTCTGTCTCTCTCTCTCAGTGTCCACTCTGCCTGTCAAAAAAAAAAATGTTACTCTTATTAATCATTTAATCTAGCTATAAAAGAAAATTGTAAAGTATAACAATTGCAAATTTTCAATGTTAGATTTTGAATAGAAAAACCTCTATTCATGATTTTCAACAGTTTTGTATATTCTGGAAAATAGCTTTGTTTTTTCATTTAGTGATATTATTTTACCTAAGCCCTTTTCTTTCCCAAACTATTACATAAGCTTTGTTCTATTGACAGATATTATACGTGCTGTCAAATTCAACCACTAGTTAGTGACATTTTCACTTTAAGCTAGCAATATTTTCAGTATCTGAGTGAATTTTAAGATTTTTTTTAATCTAGTAGGTCAGCACTTTATTAAAAGAGCAAAAAAGTACTCCATGTAATTTATTTGAAAGCTGTGAGGAAATGTCATGGTAAAGTTTAACAATTGTTCAACAAAAGGCAATTTTGACTTATATAATACAGCTGCTTTCCTACCAACATTCGTGGTAAATGCCATTAATTCTTCTTAAATAATTGAAAGATGGCTTGATGTCTTTTATTGATTGAGGCTGTTTGGATAAATAATTTCAGTGTTTATAAAGTGCATCAATTAAAAACTTGGAGCCATGGAGTGATTAAGGGGCAGAATAATTGATTTAAAAGAACATCATTTCATATTAATTAATATATATTTCAAGCAATTTTAGTGAGAAACCACAGATTTCTAGTTTTATCCCACATAAATATTTAACACTTTCCTTGTTACACTGTCACTTAAAGTAACATCCTAAGGCATAGTCTATGGCATATCTAAAAGGAAATGGAGATTGAGGTCATATAATTTCGAACAGCTATTTGCTGAAAGTAGCAGCAAAATGCAGGAAGAATAGATTAACTGACTTCATGAGATATTCTTCTTCATTTCTTTAGAACCAGCATGTAAAAAGGCCATGTGCATGTATAAAGCATAGCAAGAAGGAAATTTTTTTTCAAATTTTAGTTCTGGCTATCCCATAGGCTAAAGTGATTAACTTTTTTCCATTACACATCTTATAATTTATTAAACATTTATTGCAGTCAGACACTAATAATTGTGGTCACTTAATAACTTATTCCTAGTAACATGAAGAAATTTCTTAAATTACACTGGGACATTACTGAATATCTGTTTTCTTTCCTCATATAACATATGGTTATCTGAGATTCCTTTAAAATAAGGTTTTACATTTAGCACTATTGAAGTCTCTATTACACAGCATGGTAATGAGGGGCAAGGAGTAGTAAGAATCTCAGTGATCCAGTGAAACTGGATCACAAAGACTTAGGCCTTGTTTTCAGATCAGAAAGCTGATGAAGAGCTACAGTGCAGTGTCCAAAGTGATGTGACAAGGTAACATTTGGCCAGGCTATTTCACTCTCCTTAAATGAAGCAGGATTTAGCAGGTCCAATAAACTAATTATGATGCGATCTCTCTGCAAAGGATATTCTATTACTTAGACCTCCAAAACAGTATTATAGTACTTTACAACATGCTGAAGACAGAAATAGGTTGTTATTTTCCATCATGTGACATTACTTAAGAACCTCTTGACTTTCAGTTGTAAGATTTTAGTGACTATTTCCTAGTTATGTTTTGGAAATTCCACGTTACATGTTTTCTGTTTGAGATTTTTCTCAAAAATTTTATTTCTTAGTACAGAATCATTAGTTTAAGGTAAATGGAAATTGTATATGTATATGTATATATTCCAACTGTATTACTATATATATATAGGACATATATATGTATATTCCCACTATATAAATGTCCAAGAATGGAATAAGTACTATCAAGCTATCTTACACCTAAGAACAGAAACATTATAGGACATTGAGGAAGATGGACAGCAGGCATATAAACATTTGTTAGCTTTTAGATTCTGGCCTTTTGATTGCTCTTGGGTTCCAGTGTAATTGTGTGGCAAACACTCCAGGGACCAAATATAAATATGCAAATCACAGACAGTAGAAATGCAAAGAGGGATTTTACTCTAAGTCTTGAAGCTGAGTAGACTTTTCTGTGGTCCAAATTGACCTTGGGGTTAGGCAATGAGTTTACAAAAGTGAAATTATGTGTTAGTGCAACTGAAAACTTCTCATTAACCTGAAGAATCACCTAGAAATTTGAATTCACTTGGAGGATATTTTCTCTGTAAAATTCACGCATTTATAAAATTAAGAGTATTGTTGAGTTATCCTTAATGGTGACAACAGTTTGGATAAATAAATTTCAGGTACAATATCCTTTGCTGTCAAACTTTATCATTCATCTTTGATTGGTCTTCTTAGACCCTACTACCAGTGTTTATATTTCTTGTTATTGTTCATCTGTAGCTTTATTTAATAGTCCTCAAATAGAAACAATCTGAATGTGCAAACTAGGAGATTAAGTGAATACACTAAGCAGACCCATAAAATAAATAATACACAAGAATTAAATTTTGAGAAACAATTATTGACATCACCGTGAATTGAATTACTCTCTCAAATGTTATACCATTATAAAACGTATCATTTCATTCGCATATGCTTTTTAACATGGGTAACACTAATCTATTGTGATAGAAATCAAATCAGTGATGTGTCTGACGATGAATGGGTAAATAGCTCCAGGGAGATAATGCAGGTAAAGAAAATGTTCAATATCTTGATGGTGGTAGATGTCACATGGGTTTCTCAAAATCCATTAATTATATAAACTTTGTACCTATAATAAACTGTCTTTTATTGTAGGTAACATATGTTTCAATGAATTTTTTTGAAATATTACAAGTAAACCAGGGAGGAGATAAAATAAAATCACAATGTGATAATAATTTAACAAAGTCATAAATCACCAGCTTAAACATAGAAATAAAAATGAAATGTTTCCAGAAAAATTTTCTTCACATAATAAGGGGAAATAGCAACATGAACAATATATGTATGTAATTTAAATGCATGCCCACTAGAAATCACACCACTACCTGAGTTTACTTATCTTTTCAAACATTAGCATGACCCTTAAACTATAAATTACTATTTCAACAACATCTTTTCATGGATGTTTAGTTAATTAAGAGCACCTAAATATCTTTTTATATTAAATATGGAATGAATTTTAATTATTGCTATATATTTGAAAATATTCATTATTTTATAACATTAATAAAAATCCAGGATCAAAATTATACAAAAATAAAGAAGATCAATATATTACATAAATGACAATATTAAAGAAGAACCAACGATGTTAATGGAGAATACCATGTTACTTATTCAACATTTTAATATAAATCACTTAAAACATAATTGTTTCTTGAATGAATAAATTGTTTTTCAAAGTGAAAGGCCAAATTGTGTCAATTTGCTATATATTTCTAAGACATATTGGCATATTACCAATTCACTTAATCCAAGTCCTATGTTGCAGGATTGAAATATCACATTATCCAACTGACCAAATATAGACAGCTGAAAGTGGATATTTTCCAGAGACAAAATGACTTAAAATGATGTTCTTGTATTGATATTTTCACTTACACATTTGATTCTAATTTTTCTTGTTTCTCTGTCTTGAGGATCTAAGAACTCACTTAAAAAGATATGCTAAGGATGTTACAATTCTCATTGATTGACAAAACTGCAACACACAAGCAGAGATAGAATGTTGGTCTTCATATTTTAAATGTTATGGATCCTCCACAACTTTACAGTGAATTTTTACATGTTGACCTTGAAGGTCAGTTTCTTGAAAACAATACTTACTGTAACATTATTGCTTTTTTATTTCATGGTAATCCTTTGACATGTAAATATAAGTTTTTGTTTATGTAATAAGATATTTCTGTAAATCTATAATAGTGAAAACTGGTCTTATAATTATCAGAATTTCTCTGATGCTTCTGGTAATGTAGAGAGATGCTGAGACATATATTTGGCAATGAAAATAAGTTATAATATTACAAGGTGATTAAACAAAGGCGTTTATTTGTGGGTTTGGGCTTTTGTCTTTATCTGCTGTGAATACAGTATTTATCAATTACAAAAGTCAATGCCAGTAGCCAACAAAGTTGGAATACAAGATTAGTCATGCTTATAGCATTGCACAATGCTCTAGAAAACTCAGAAAATGCTCTGCGCTGCACAGTTAAAACATTACATCTTTTCATTAGTCTCATGATATAGAGGAAGATTGGGAATTTTCGAACAGTTACAAGAACGGTAAAGAAAGAAGATCAAGTTGAAAAAGTCATGGTTAATTTATGAGTTTCCCACACAATTTATAGACATAAGATACGTGAATTTACTTAAAGGGCTTAAATAACATACCCTCCTTTAACTAATCTACATAGCAGAAAGACAAAAGGTATGACTACAGTGGTTGTACTGGTGACATTTTAACAACATATTCAATTAATGACTTATAAACCCTCTCTGATGTATGTTTCTTGTGCAATTTTATTTATTTATTTATTTATTTATTTATTTTTGAGAGATGATGGCGGGGGGAGGGATGGTAAGGGAGGATATCCTATCTGCTACTTCACTCCTTAAATGCCCACAATGCCCCTAGCTGGGGCCAAGGCTGGGAACAATATACAGTTCTACCATGTGAGTGACATAAACTCAGTTTGAATAATCCCTGCTGGTTTGCAAGTCATGCATTATCAGGAAGCTGTAGTCAGAAATCAGAGCCTCATCTCAAACCCAGGTCCTCCAGTATGGAATGTGGACATCTCAATTTGCATCTTAACTGCTAGGCTACATGCCTGCCCCTCTAGTGATTTTTAAATCACAGCAGATAACACCTGGAATTAATCAACTTGTCCATAATTGAATAATAAAAAAATGTGGCATGTTTAGAAAATAAAATGATTTTCAGCCATAAAAATAATAAAATCTTGTCATTTGTGATTACCTGGGATGGACTGAAAGAACATTATGTTAAATTTTATATGCTAGACACAGAAGGACAAACACCTCCTGATCATATGTAAGAATCTTAAAAAGTAGATTTCAGAGAAGTAGAGGGCAGAGCACAATTTAGCAGAGGTTGGGGAGGGAAGAGTTGGGGAAAGAAAGGGAGAAATGGGCCAACGGGTTCAAAGTTAGATAAGACAGGAGGGATGAGTTCTATTCTGTAGGGTGACTATAGTTAACAATAATGTATTATATATTTCAAAATAGCTAGGAAAAAGGATGTCTACTGTTTTACCACAAAGAAATGGTAAATATGTGGGTGTAGTAGTGAGCTAATTACCCTGACTTGATCCTTACAAAATGTATACATGTATTGAAATATCAAATTGTACACCCCGGACTCCACATTTGTACAATTATTATTATTATTATTATTATTATTATTTTGACAGGCAGAGTGGACAGTGGGAGAGAGAGAGACAGAGAGAAAGGTTTTCCTTTTTGCCATTGGTTCACTCTCCAGTGGCCACTGCGGCCGGCGCACTGTGCTGATCCGAAGCCAGGAGCCAGGTGCTTCTCCTGGTCTCCCATGCAGGTGCAGGGCCCAAGCACTTGGGCCAACCTCCACCGCACTCCTGGGCCATAGCAGAGAGCTGGCCTGGAAGAGGGGCAACCGGGACAGAATCCGGTGCCCCGACCGGGACTAGAACCTGGTGTGCCGGCGTGGCAAGGCGGAGGATTAGCCTATTGAGCCACGGCGCCGGCTACAAGTATTTTTTGATATATAAAAAATAATAATAGAAACATTTTAAAATTTACTTAAACCATCAAATGTGATATGTACTTATAGAGTGAATGAAAGAGATAAAGAATACAAAGAATACACGTGAGCATATATAAACCATGTTATTTATAAGTTTAAATATTTTGTTTCTTATAAAAAATCTAAAGAAAAACTAATGAAATTGTTGACAACAGGAGATATTACATTCTAAAAGAATTCTATCAAACTTAAGAAAAACATTGTGGAGAATCTGTCAGTATTGGAATTGTGCTTTTGTTCTTTACCAAATTTTTAATGTTATAATATCTACTGTTGTCTGATATGAAAAATGAGCAATTTAACATATTTTGCTTTACTTCAATCTCTCTGTTGTCCTGCCAAATTTTGTTATTCATATTTTTAATTTTGCATTTTAAATATTTATAATTATGATATATATTAGTACTACTCATAAATATTTCTGGCACTCTGCTTTCCAAGCATATGGTAGAATTCTATTTCCTATGCCAGTCTTATACTTCTCTGGCTGCCGTAACAAAATACCTCAAACTGGGTGCTGAACAGCAGAAGTGCATTTTCTGGCAGTTCTGCAGTCTGGGTCTGAGATCAGAGAGCCAGCACAGTGCGTGATGTCCTTTGAGCTTTCAGACAGCTGCTGTCTCACTGTGTCCTCACGTGACCTTGACAGCACGGTTTATTGCTTCAACATATGACTTACCAGAAGTTGGAGGGCAATACCTGGTTAAATCTAATGAAACTCTGTGAGTTTCCTGTATGAAAGCCCCATTTGAGTGAGATTGTAAACCCCTGTATGACTACTTAAGTTGCACTCCCACTGCTGTAATGAGTGCAAGCTGTGGTCCTGAGCCTGCTGCTGACCTGTATCTATGTAATAAAATGAGGTAGGAATAGATGTTTCTGTGGTAAGCCACTAAGAGGTTGTAGCAACTATCCTCCGGATGCATGCATTAAACTGCACAATTTGATTTATATCAGTAATTTCCACCAGTTTTATTCTACAATTGCATTTATTCAAACTCTGTCATCACTCTTTCTCAGTCACCTCTATTTGTGTCATTTATTTTATTACCAAGCTGTTTTCTCCTTAAAAGGTACTATTCGATGTTAAGCTATTTCTTAAGGATACCCGACTTCTTTATAAAAGTAAAAGTACAATATTTAGGTTCATTTTCTTTTTTTTTTCTTTGTTTTGTAGTTTTTTTTTTAACTTTTATTTAATGAATATAAATTTCCAAAGTACGACCTATGGATTACAATGGCTTCCCCCCCATACCGTCCCTCCCACCCACAACCCTCCCTTTTCCCACTCCCTCTCCCCTTCCATTCACATCAAGATTCATTTTCGATTATCTTAATATACAGAAGATCAGCTTAGTATATATTAAGTAAGGATTTCAACAGTTTGCTCCCACACAGAAACATAAAGTGAAAAATAATAGATGATTTTTTTTTAAATGATGATGAAATCAGATCAAACCTATTGTCGTGTTTAATCCCAGTGAGAGTCAAGTTGGGAATTGATAATTTCTTTCTTTCTTTTTTTTTTTTACAGAGGATCAGTTTAGTATGCATTAAGTAAAGATTTCAACAGTTTGCACCCCCATAGAAACACAAAGTGAAATATATTGTTTGACTCTGAAACTTTATTCTCTCTCTTTTGCGTTGAGCTCAGCTCTGGGCAAGTCTGAGAGCAGTTTGGTATTTTGCCATCAAGATGGAAATATTTTGACCTTTTTTCCCTGGAAGAAAATAAGTGTTCAAATTCTTGTTACTAGGCATATTTTGCACATATAGGAAAGTACACAAAACATAAATGATCACATGATGAAATGGAAAAATGGGTCATTGCCAAGATTATAGTCTGCCCTTCAAGAGTCCTTTTAATATAATTACTCTTTCTTCATCTCAAAACAATAAATATAAATTGTGATTACTGCTTTTCTGTCTTTATATTTTACCTACTGTGTGTGTGTGTGTGTGTATATATATATATATACAGTAAATTTTCAGAGAGTGGAAAATAAAATGAGGTAGTGATTTTTATCAATAACCTATCAACAGAGAAAAATGTTAAACTTTATGTTGGAAAAATCAGTTATTCTTTATTTTTAAGCTTTATTTATTTAAAAGGCATAGTGACATCGAGAAGGAGAGACAGAGGTAAAGAGATATTCCAACTGCTGGTTCACTCCCCAAACGGCTGAGACTGAGCCAGGTTGAAGCCAGGAATCAGGAACTCCATCCAAGTGTCCTACATGGTTGGCAGGACCGAAGTATTTGGACCACCATCTTTTGTCTCCCCAGGCACATTAGCAAGATGCTAGATCAGAAACAGAGCAGCTAGGACTCAAACTGGCCCTCAAATATGGGATACAGGCATCCCAAATGACAGCTCATCTTGTTGCTTCACAATGCCCACTCTGGAAACATCATTTATTCTTGATGCAACTCTAGACAAGTGGTAAAATTTAGAGAGTGGTGTATTTTTGTTGTTGTTGTTTTGTTTTTTGTTTTTTAAGATTTTTATTTGGGGCTGGTGCTGCGGCTCACTAGGCTAATCTTCCGCCTGCAGTGCCAGCACCCGGGTTCTAGTCCTGGTTGGGGCGCCAGATTCTGTCCCGGTTGCCCCTCTTCCAGTCCAGCTCTCTGCTGTGGCCCGGGAGTACAGTGGAGGATGGCCCAGGTCCCTGGGCCCTGCACCCCATGGGAGACCAGGAGGAAGCACCTGGCTCCTGGCTTCCCATTGGTGCAGTGCGCCGGCTGCAATATGCCTGCTGTAGCAGTCACTTGGGGGGTGAACCAACAAAAAAAGGAAGACCTTTCTCTCTGTCTCTCTCTCTCACTGTCTAACTCTGCCTATCAAAATAAATAAATAAATAATAAAAAGGTTTTTATTTGAAAGGCAGAAATACAGAGACAAAGAAAGGGGGAGAGAGAGAGAGAGAGAGAGAGAGAGAGAATTTTCTTGCTGATTCACTCCCCAAAGTGGCCACAACATCCAGGGCTGGGCCAGGCCAACGCCAAGAGCCAGGAGCTTCTTCCAGGTCTCCCACATGGGTTCAGGGGTCCAAGCACTTGGGCCATTTTCCACTGCTTTCCCAGGCACATTATCAGAGCTGGATTGTAAGTGGTGTAACTGGGTCTCAAACTGGTGCCCAAATGGTATGCTGGAACAGTAGGCACAGGCTTAACCTTATATCTCACAGCACCAGCCTGAGAAAGAGAGAGAAAGAGAGAAAACATGCATAATTTGATGCCAGTCATATTAAAAGAATAATGATACTACTCAAAACTGTCAATGTTTTAAAAGCATTTCATTTTCTAGGTATTATAATTATGTTTGCCTATGCATTTGAGACCAGAGGATAGATAGAAAGAGATTGGTATTTACAGTAAAATATGAGAGCTACATTCTTTCTGGGGCAAATAGGAAACATTTCAATTATGTAGTGTATTTTTTGGGGAAAATTATTTTCAAATGACTTAAAATGTACAGGCAAACACTACTAATAAACATAAAATATTATAGGTTCTTTTTTTATTAGAAATGCAATATAAAACTTCCCTATTTTGGGATTAAGAAAGTGTTTACATATCATACACCTAAATGAGTGTTTTGGGGACAACATGAGTATCAACTTAATAGAGTTTTCCCCTAAAGGGTCAGTTATATATGTCCACAATCAATCAGAAAAATTTATTCTAATATTTTTTCTGGTAGCTTATTTATAGATTTTGAAGCCTATAATAGATTGTAGTTACTAAGAGAAAATGTCTTTGAAATAAACTAATTGATATTTTACATGTTCATTGGCACATTGGCATATTTTTCATTGTGACCACGTACCAGGTTAATAGTGGAAAATGCCTTTAAGTTCCTTGGATATACTTAAGGATTGAAATTGCAGCCTCTGAAATGCTGGCACAGGCTTTTAAGAGATGTCTAATATTTTTTCTGTAATTAAAATTTTGACTATAGGTTTGTATATCAAATTATATATCTTATAGATCAACTTGTTTAAATATATTTTAAGAAATCAGATGCATTTTATATTTTATTAATACATACATAATATTTTTACTTTTAATTTTATTTAATTTAAAGGAAGGGGGATAATCTAGTTGTTCACTTCCCAAAATTCCTGAGGAAGGAGAGCCTGGATCAGGCTGAAATCAGGAGCCAGACTTGCAGGTGTCCCATGTGAATGGCAGGGACCAAAGCACTTGAGGTATCCTATGCTGCCTCCCAAGGTGCACATTAATAGGGAGCTGGAATTTGGAGCAGAGCTATGATTTGGACGAGGCACTCCAATATTGGACATAGGCATCCCAAATGGCAGCTAAGCCTGCTGTGCCACATGCCAGCATCCCTCGAAAGCATCCTTAATGTCTTAACTCTTCTGCAAAATGTTAGATCTTTTGAAAGGAATCACTCAACAAATCACAAAGCTTTTCCCCCTCTTACTATACTTAGTGCCTTGAAAATTTTCTTTTCTCTTTGACCTTTATGAGAACACAAATTCAAACCCTTAAATAGAGAATGTCAAGGTACTTTCCTGGAGGCATAAGAGCTCACTCATAACATGGTTATTACACAACTCACATTCCTTTATATAGTTTCTGCTCTAGGCATTGAAAGGTTAAACACACTTTTCATAACTCAAAAGCCAAACAGTGACAAATGGAAGGGCATGTTTTTTAACCTTTTCTTATTACCTATGATGTTTAAGAAATTCTATAGTAAATAAAATATTTTAAATACAAAATTATAATAAAAGGATTATGACTGACACTCATGACCTCTTTTGTTCCAGGAGCACTGAAACAAATTTGAAATCCTTCCTAAGATTTAAGAGTAGCACAATAGGATTTTAATCACAGGATAATATTTTGGGGTGAAGGAAAAATGGAAAATTTCAACCAATCGTAGTCAAAATTAGCACATCTAATTTATACTTCTAGGAATATGTGAATGCAACTGTTATACATAATGCATAATGAATTTCAGAATTCAGATGTTGTCATCTTTTTGTAATCCATAGAAATTCTTTCTTCCAACCTTGACAATGTTCAATTATGGATAATTATTTTCAGGATAAAATAGGATTGTTACTGAAATATTATAGGAGGCTTTTTTTCTATTTTGCTTTAATCTCTGTAGAAAAACTGCCTTTGAAAGTAGAACATTGTATAGACAGAAAAATGTGGATATTTTTGGCTCATTATTTCTGATGCTGAGATTTTAGCAGTGGTTTCTAGGTTTGAGGGAATCCGCTTAGCAAACAAGTTCCTAGACTTTTTGTGAAGAGATGCAGAATTAAATATGCGTAAATAGGAAATTAGAGCTGAATTATTGAAGAATCCGCTGAGCTATCTGGTCTTTGAAGGACAAACATGGCAAGTTTGTAGCCGTCAGGGACAAGGAAACAGAGAACAAAATGCAAAAGTGTTTTTTAAAAAAACAATAGATCAAAGAGCTCCATTTCCTAGATCAGAGGATTTCAAATACATGAATTACTGAACTTCCTGGTACTGAAGTTGCATTGACACATCATTGTGCTGCGTGGTCTAATATGAATTTGAATGTGTATGAATATAAAATGCATGCTAGAATTCGAAGCTTAGTACCCTTAGAAAAAGCATGATATATCTTATCAACAATTTTTGTTGATTATACATGAACATATTTTGGATATTAGAATTTCCCACTTCTTTGACCTATATTAATGTGCCAGTAGACAGAATGACATGCAGAGAGAGAAAGAGAGAAAGATCTTACATCTGCTGTTTCTCTTCCCTTCTGACTGCAGTAGACAGGGCTGGGCCAGGCCAAAGCTAGGAGCCAGTAACTCTGTCAGCATCTTCGAAAGTGGGTGGCAGAGACTCAGATACTTGGGCCATCCTTTTCTAACATCTCAGGTGCATTAGCAGGAAGGTAGACCAGAAGAGTAGCTGGGGATTGAACTGACCCTCTTCTATGGGATGTGGGCATCCTAGGTGGCAGCTTAATGTATTGCACCATAAAACCCATCCCCATATAATACAATTCCTATGATGTAGAAGATGGGAGTCACAGAAGGATGTTTGTGTAATTTGCACGGGTTTTAAGTCAGTTGACCTGAATAGTTGTCATTGCAATGCCTAGGTGGTTGGTGTGTATAGCTACAGGGCACACTTTTTTTTTGTCTAAAATGTAACTATAACACTCTCAAAATTACTTGCACAAGGAAGAACAACTAAAATGCAAAAATGTATAACAAAATAAGCACTATTTCATGATCAAAATTGAATATATTTCATCATATTGGTTTCAAATAAGCATCAAAAGTTCAAAGGAGAGTATGATGCAATTTCTTATTTTTTCGGCCCTGTATAAGTACTCATTTATTATCTAATCTTCACTGTTTAATTGATAGAGTAAGTATGCTAATTAGGATATATTTGCAACTTTTGCATATTATTTATTTTTTCTTTTCAACTTTTATTTAATAAATATAAATTTCCAAAGTACAACTTTTGAATTATAACAGCTTTTCCCCCATAACCTCCCTATCACCGGCAACCATCTCATCTCCCACTCCCTCTCCCATCCCATTCTTCATCATGATTCCTTTTTAATTATCTTTATATACAGAAGATTAACTTAGTATATACTAAGTAGATTTCAACAGACTGCATCCACAAAGACACACAAAGTATACAGCACCGTTTGAATAGTAGCTTCACTATTAATTCTCATAGTACAACACACTAAGGGCAGAGGTCCTACATGGGGGACAGGTGCACAGTGACTCCTGTGGTTACTTTAACAATTGACACTCTTATTTATGATGTCAGTAATCACCCGAGGCTCTTGTCATGAGCTGCCAAGGCCATGGAAGCCTCCTGAGTTCACCAACTCTGATCTTATTTGACAAGGCCATAGTCAAAGTGGAAGTTCTCCCCTCCCTTCAGAGAAAGGTGCTGCCTTCTTTGATGGCCCATTCTTTCCACAGGGATCTCACTCACAGGGATCTTTCATTTAGGTCATTTTTTATTTGCCACAATGTCTTGGCTTTCCATGCCTACAAAACTCTCATGGGCTTTTTAGCCAGATCCTAATGCCTTAAGGGCTGAATCTGAGGCCAGAGTTGCATATTATTTATTGTATCATAAAGGACACAAAAGCAGTATATGCTTTTGTTTCTTGAAAGAATAGCACTTGATTGTGTGGGAATTGTATGCAATGAAGCATGCACAAACACAATTAAATAACCAAACCTCACATGGGGTCTTTATTGATTAAACTGATGGCATATGATAAAGTATTTGTTCTGAAAACCAGGTAAAGGCTGATTTTTGATGTAAAGATTATGATGGAGTCTTCAAAAATAAATGTACAATGTATATTATGGAAAAACTATGCATTAATTACAAAATATTTTTGCAACAAATAAACCATCTATTCTATTTTCCACTATATTATGAAATTAATTTTTAAAGTCCACTTGTCTTATAAAATCTAAAGATTTTGTAATAATGAATGATTCGGTTGAGGACAGAATTCAACCTCTACTATAATCCTTTAACTTTTCAAAACATCTTGTCAGGGCTCACTATTCCCCTTACTGTTTATATTGAAGGACATTTTGTTTGCCTAAAAATATTAAAATACAGCATATGAAATTGATCATAATGATAGGACTAAGAACCAAAGGGATCACATAAACAAGAATAGTGTCTGCAAATACTAGCTGATAGAATAAAAAAGGGAGAGAATGATCCAACATGGGAAGTGAGATACACAGCAGACCCATAGAATGGCAGATGTCCTAACCAGCACTCTGGCCTCAGAATCAGCCCTTAAGGCATGCAGATCTGGCTGAAATGTCCATGAGAGTATTTCAGGCATGGAAAGCCAAGACACTTTGGGGAAAAAAAAAACCTAAATGAAAGATCTCCGTGAGTGAGATCCAGGGGAAAGAACAGGTCATCAAAGAAGGAGGTACCTTTCTCTGAAGGGAGGAGAGAACTTCCACTTTGACCATGGCCTTGTCTAAATATGATCAGAGTCGGTGAACTCAGGGGGCTTCCATAGCCTTGGCAGCTCATGACAAGAGCCTAGGGTGGTTACTGACACCATAAATAAGAGTGTCAATTGTTAAGTCAACAACAGGAGTCACTGTGCACTTACTCCTCATGTAGGATCTTTGTCCTTAGTGTGCTGTACATTGAGATTTAATGCTATAACTAGTACTCAAACAGTATTTTTCACTTTATGTTTCTGTGTGGGAGCAAACTGTTGAAATCTTTACTTAATGTATGCTAAACTGATCTTCTGTATATAAAGAGAATCGAAAATGAATCATGATGTAAATGGAAGGGGAGAGGGAGTGGGAAAGGGGAGGGTTTCGGGTGGGAGGGACGTTATGGGGGGGAAGCCATTGTAATCCATAAGCTGTACTTTGGAAATTTATATTCATTAAATAAAAGTTAAAAAAAATAAAAAAAGAAAAAGATTAATATCTCCCTAAGAGTGAGCCTCTTAAATTTATTATATTCATTTGATGTTTGCACACTTTACTACATACAACTGTTTATAGGCTAATAGATGAAGTTGGAAATGTAAATCGTAAATTTTTTCATAAAATCCATGTGTATAATCCATATGCAATTTAAATTGGGTAATAACATCTGTGATTGTGAAAAGAAGTGAAATAATATTTTGCTCCTTTTTTAAATACTACTGTGAGGATATTTCTGACCAACATTTCTCAGCTTAATCCACATGGTCTTCCAAGGCTTATTCCAAAGATGTAGTTTAATTTTGTTTTCCTACTTAGAGTGCAATGGAAGAAAAGAAATTAGGCATTAGTTAATTCTATACCTCTCTTCTAGTGGTCTTTCAAATTATATTTTTTAATATTAGGCAGCTTTCTTAAATATAACATAACTTTAATCTGGACAATTTCCTACAAAAATGAATAGTTATTTCCTAAGAGTAAGTAATGTAGAATCTTGTCTTCAGGAAAACTCTGATAGATTTTGGCTCTTTCCCCACATTGTTTAGGTGTCTTTTTTTTTCACCTTACAAACATAAATGTAGACAGATTTCAGAAAAGCTCTTTTGTCTCTTCAAAATGGAAAACAAGCTTGTTTTTGAGACTTAACGATGAGACTTAGAGAACAAACTCACCACACATGACATTGGAAAAGTTCCCAATATGCCTATACACACACATGTGAGATTGTCTTATTTTCCTTTGTGACTTCCATAGACACTCCACTTGGACCTGGCCTTAAGGTCAATGTCTTTTCAAGTTAACTAGGTTCTACAGCCCACATCTTTTAGTGGAAATTTGATAAAGTGATTTATAGGCTAATCCTCCACCTAGCGGCGCTGGCACACCGGGTTCTAGTCCCGGTCGGGGCGCCAGATTCTGTCCTAGTTGCCCCTCTTCCAGGCCAGCTCTCTGCTGTGGCCCGGGAGTGCAGTGGAGGATGGCCCAAGTCCTTGGGCCCTGCACCCCATGGGAGACCAGGAGAAGCACCTGGCTCCTGCCTTCGGATCAGCACGGTGTGCCGGCCGCAATGCGCCAGCCGTGGCGGCCATTGGAGGGTGAACCAACGGCAAAAGGAAGACCTTTCTCTCTGTCTCTCTCTCTCACTATCCACTCTGCCTGTCAAAAACAAACAAACAAACAAAAAACTAATGGAAGTACAACAAACTAGATATTCTAAAATTATATAATGACGCCATTACCATTACCACAATTAAGATAATGACTTGATTTATTTGCCTTGACTATTTACATTTTTCCACCTAGTTTTGGGTAAATCTTGTTTTAGCAATGAACATTATTTTGTGAAATATGAGTCACTAAAGCTTCTTTAATAATCATAGCCAGTTTGACAATATTCAAAAGTTCTTACTGTTTCAAAGTGTTTCTGTATCATGTCCCAAGGACTTGGGCCATCTTCCATTGCTTTCCCAAGCCATAGCAGAGAGCTGGATCAGAAGTGGAGCAGCCAGGACTCCAACCAGTGCCCACTTGAGATGCAGGCACTGAAGGCGGCAGCCTTACCTCTTATGCCACAGTGCCAATCCCTGAAGAATAATTTTGTTGTCACCAGAAGTACTAAAATAGATACCTAGAATCTATTAGAAAGCAACCTGATAACATGTCTCTCTCCGTAACGATTTATAAGAAATTGTTTACAGGAGTACAAGAAATAGAGCTATGGAAAATATGAGAGAAAATCTAGTAACCTACTTTAGATACTCATTAAAATTTGTTGCTTGACTGATTAAGCTGAAAAATATTACAGAAATTCTGTATTGATCCAAGTATTCAGTTTATAGTAGGAATTGTTGCTAGACTTAACAAGTTCAGATGTTGAAACAGATTCCAGTTGATAGCTATGGTCTATAGATTCTATATTGTGTGGGTGTGTGGGATGGTACAAACCTATGTGAAACAATCACCTTTTCAGGCCGGCATCGTGGCTCACTAGGCTAATCCTCCGCCTTGCAGCGCCGGCACACTGGGTTCTAGTCCCGGTCGGGGCACCGGATTCTGTCCCGGTTGCCCCTCTTCCAGGCCGGCTCTCTGCTGTGGTCAGGGAGTGCAGTGGAGGATGGCCCAAGTACGTGGGCCCTGCACCCCATGGGAGACCAGGAGAAGCACCTGGCTCCTGCCATCGGATCAGCGCAGTGCTCCGGCCGCAGTGCACCGGCCGCAGCGGCCATTGGAGGGTGAACCAACGGCAAAGGACGACCTTTCTCTCTGTCCCTCTCTCTCACTGTCCACTCTGCCTGTCAAAAAAAAAAAAATCACCCTTTCAGGAATGAAGTTTCTCTTTTAAATTTTTGAAAAAATTATTATAAAGGCAGAGAAAGAGAGAAAGTCAGTCTCATCCACTGACTCATACACCAAATGACTACAACAGCCAGGCCTGAGCCAAGCCAAAGCCCGGTATCTCAGCTGGTTGCAGGGGCCCTCCTACTTGACCCATCTGGGATTTGAACCCACTCAGTTCACAATCCTGGTACAGAACAACCATGACGTATAAGAATCCATCTTTGAGTGCTGCTGCTGTGGTAATGGGTAAAGCCGCCGCCTTTAGTACCAGCAGCCCATATGGGCACCAGTTCACATCCCGGCTGCTCCGCTTCTGATCCAGCTCTCTGCTATGGCCTGGAAAGCAGTGGAGCATGGTCCACGTCCTTGGGCCCCTGCACTCATGTGGGAGACCCTGGAATTTTAGCAAGTGAATGCCATTCATAATCATACATCTTACACATATATGTGAACACACATATTTCATATATGTCCAGGTACATATTTTTATGTTTATAATCATATCAAACATTCACAAACACAACTGGACCAAATGTTAAGACCAATTAAGAAAATGTGCAACAATCTGTGATATTATACAGAGGTAAATGTTTTGTTCAACAATGTCTCAAAACATAGTTTTACTAAAAGCAGGTTGGCTGTTGATGGTATTAAAAAGTTGCTTCTTTTCAATTAAAAAATTTCAAAACATTCTAAATTTCTTGTATCTTCATGCTATAACATATACTAGAACTCATATCCAGAAATAATACATCATTATATAAATTCTATGCCAGGAATCCATCACTTCGTGCTGATTAGTTAGGTATAGTGTCAGTTAACACAAGGTTGTCCAACTCTAATACAAACTCATGTTACTTAACTTTCATTTTAATTACTACCCACTATTCCCATACAGAGATTATGTAGTAGCATGTCTGGGGCTTCAGTGAATAGACAAATAGGCAAAAACATTACTAGCATGACATAAGCTCTATTTAATTAGATGAGATGCAAATCTATATGCATGTGTGAGTATAAGGTTTTGAAACTGAATTATGTCTTAATTCAGCAGGGTTTTCACACACATAAATACACACAAATGTACACATTTTTCACTGGAACCTCTAACTCCTAAGAGTATTGTTAATGGAAAATGACCCCATGTGGTAAATGGTGGCCCTCCAGTTGTTATTGTCATATCTTATTTGGCTAATGTGTTGTTTGCAACTTTGTTTTATACATTGGCATGTGCATCGGTATCCCAAATAAGAACCAGTTCGAGCCCTGGCTGCTCTACTTCAGATCCAGCTCGCTGCTAATGTGCCTGGGAAAGCAGTGCAAGATAGCACAAGTGCTTGAGCTCTGCACCCATATAGGAGATCCAGAAGCTCCTGGCTCATGCAATTATTTAATTAACATATTGTTTTCAATATAATAAAATCTGTGTAAAAAGAGTTTCAAAACAACTCTAATAAAACCACCTGGTTATCAATTTTAATCATTCTTTTCAAAATCATAGAAGAAAATGATGCGAGGTAACTTTTTCAAGTAACAATAAAAGGTCTTGTTTGTGCAAGACATAGGCATCTAATAGACAGCAGGAAAAAAAGGTAAAGAAATTGGAAAGAACACAGGCTTACTAAAGAAAATAGTATGAGACACATGCAATAAGACAGAAGAAACCCTGAGCCCAATAAAGTAGTAATAATTACAGAGGTTGGTTTACTTCTCAAACAAATTCAGACATAATCTGCTAATGTTATTTTGGAAAAATAAAAGTTTCTGATTTTAGTTAAAAAATCTATGCACTTTAATTAACTCTTGTACTTTGATAGATAATATCATGACATGACACTGTCAAGTGCATTCAGCCTGTCATTAGCCATTTAAATAGCCAGTGTGACACCAACATCTTTGTAGCTACAACAAGAGCAAAGTAGGACTGAAAAAAAGTTATCCTCATCTTTAAATGTTGTCCACCAGTTTTGAATATGTAATATGTACTCAGCGTACTTAGCGCCGTGGCTCACTTGGCTAATCTTCCGCCTGCGGCGCCAGCACCCCGGGGTTCTAGACCCGGTTGGAGTGCCGGTTCTGCCCCAGTTGCTCCTTTTCTAGTCCAGCTCTCTGCTGTGGCCCAGGAAGGCAGTGAAGGATGGCCCAGGTCCTTGGGCCCTGCACCCACATGTGAGACCAGGAGGAATCACGTGGCTCCTGGCTTCAGATCGGCGCAGTGAGCCAGCCTTAGTGGCCACTTCGGGGGTGAACCAATGGAAGGAAGACCTTTCTCTCTGTATCTCTCTCACTCACTGTCTTAACTCTGCCTGTCAAAAAAAAAAAAAAAAAAAAAAAAAGTGAACATATAATATGCCTTCTTTGAAAGGGTTAAATTCTATTCTCTGTGTTTTAAATGGTAACTTCTTAATTGCTTGCTAAATTGTATTATGTTACTGTCCTTTAAAAATATCTGTCTTTTTATTCACCTGCATGTCTTTCCAATTTAGTTCTAGGACACTTCTGAATCTTTAGGTAACCCAATAGAATGTTATTGTTTCTTTGTCTTTTAAGTGCTATAATCAAATAATAATACAGTCCATCTAGTGAAAAAATGTCTAAATTCTCTAGTCTTATTTTATTTCTTTTAAAGATTTATTTTTTTATTTGAGAGGCAGAGTTTACAGAGACAGATACACACATATACATGCACACATACACACAGAGAGAGAGAGAGAGAGAATCTTCCATCTTCTGGTTCACTCCCCAAATGGCCGCAACTGCAGAGCTGGGCTAGTCCCAAGCCAGGAGCCAGGAGCTTTTCCAAGTATCCTATGTGGGGGCAGGGGACCAAGGACTTGGGCCATTTTCTGCTGTTTTCCCAGGCACATTAACAAGGAACTGGATGGGAAACAGAGCAGCTAGGCACTCAAAACAGTACACGTGTGGGATGCTAGCAGGGCTTTACCCACTATGCCACAATTCCAGCCCCTCTACTCTTATTTTAAAGAAGTAGCCATTTGTATTCTGTCTTGTAAAACATTTGACACAAAATTGCTTAATTCTATGGCTTTTTTCAAATGTAATCACCTTGAAATATTGCTGCTATTACTTCATAGCATCAATTAATAACTGTGGAATCATTTCTAATTGCTTATCATATACTTAGGATTTCACTGAAAGAGAGTATCCATTCAGGCACTTAATCACTTCCATCTTGGTGTGTTTATAGTTTGAATTGGGAAGAAAAAGGAAGTCTTTCTTTGGGAAGAAAAAAAACCTTACCTTTCTAATTTCCACTACATTGAAAATCTCCTTCTAAGTGCATAGCATCTATTTATCTGTTGTTTCCTTAAAACTTCCAGAAATGAAGAAATAAATGATAGAATTTTGAATATGGCTGAGGACTTATAGAAGAATCTGAATTAGAGCAGAAAATATGACCTATATAAAAGGGGAAATTGACCTGAATATCTCACAAGACAGAGCAGGAAAGTAATAGATAAAAGATAACTTGAGAAATATCATCTTTCTCTCCCTGAAGGGTTCATAAAATTAAATGGGGGATTATTCAGTCCATCCCACGGGTCAAATAGGAAGTACCAGTGTTCACATGATATTACTGGAGAGCAGATATTCTGAATGCTGTCCTAATATAATTATAACCTGAATTGACCCACTTATCCAAACCTTTTCAGGACAATTTTCATTCACGCTTCTTTTTCTAAGTTTATTTAATAGTAGTATTCTGTTTTGCTATTTAAAATGCCCTTGTTGGAATGATCTTATATGGGCACTCTGTCAAATATAATAGTGAAACTGAGCCATTAGACAGTGGTTTAGGTACGGAACACAACCCAAGTTTCCTTGTCAAAACAATGTGGTGTGACAAACTTGGAATTTCAAGAAGAAACACAGGCAACAGGAAAAGATTCAGAATTTTGCAACACAGAAGTGCATCATTTCCAGTGATGTTTTATGCAATTGCATCTAAGTTTATGTGTTTTTTTTTAATAATATCTGTGTGTGAATGAACAGGCAAATAGAAGGGAAAGGATCTAGACAATATGATTATGCCTAGGCTTTTTTCAAAGACAAAGAACAGAAAGTAGTTATCATTGCAAAAGAAAATAATTTGTTCCCAAAAGACAAATATATACATAAATTGCTGTCAAAGAGAACATGAGGCATAAAAAGGTAGCACCATCCTATTTGTATATTGAGTGGTGTTGTATCTCAGAATGGAATATTTCAAAATGATAGTTACAGTCTTGGTAGCTCAATAAATGCTATCAGAACTGCAAGTAATAATAATAATGGTGATAAATAGATGAAAGTACTATGAAAATCTGAGTTTTACTTTTTTCTCTTGTCACAGAATAATTTCATATCTACTGAAAATTGTAATATTGAATGCTAATTTTAAAGTACTTTTAACAAAAGCACATTGTTGAATTATACCAAACAGCATATTTATATGTATATATTTTTGGGTCATGGCATTGTGGTACAGTGGGTAAGGCTGCCACCTGCGATAGTAGCACCCCTCATGGGTGCTGGTTTGAGTTCTGTATGCTCCACCTGCAATCCAGCTCCCTTCTGGGTGGCCTCAGAAGAGCAGCAGATGATGGTCCAGGTGCTTGGCCTCCTGCCACCCACTTGGGAGACCCAGAGGAAGTTCCTGGCTCCAGATTTGGCCGGACTCAGCCCTGGCTGTTGCCATCTGGGGAATGAACCAGTGGATGGAAGCTCGCTCTCTTTTCTCTCTCTCTATTTCTCTCCCCGTCTCTCTGTAACTTTTCAAATTAATAAAAAATTCTTAAAAAAAGAATATACTCATTTATCACCAGATTTATTTATTCAGTGTAGACAAGCAAGAATATTTATGACATAGAAAATATTAAAGAGAAATTTTGATGCACAAGAGGATATGATCACTGTAATCATATAGCAAATTAAGTGTAGCGTGTACTTGGCCAAAAAACAATGATTTATACTCTAGGATATATATTTTCCATTTGATAAATTATTGTTTATGCAAATCGTTTCCTCCTAAATGTAGATTATTTTACTACTAGAGATAGATAGAAATAGGTATATTTTTATTTGAGTTTAATTAAGTTACTGTACCTAATAAACAGGGCATTGGATACAGTGTGGTTTGAGAGGAGAAAACATGGGATTTTATTTTTAGTGTATGTTACTACAGCCCATAAAAACTCATTTGCCTGATATTTCAGCATAAGATAGCTTACAATCCTAAAGTATAGCTTTGCTGGTTACATAAATTTAAAATTATAAAAGGCAAATATGAAATAAGTAATTATAATTGAAGAAAACTGACCTGGGTTTGGCACTGTGGTATAACAGGTAAAGCCGCTGCCTACAGTGTTGGCATCTCATATGGGCACCTTTGTGAGTCCTGGCTGCTCCACTTCCGAACTAACTCTGCTATGGCCTGGGAAAGCAGTGGAAGATGGCCCAAGTGTTTGGACCATGTACCCACATGGGAGACCTTGAAGAAGCTCCTGGCTCCTGGCTTCAGATAGGCTCAGCTCTGGCTCTAACAGCCATTTAGGGAGTGAACCAGTGAATGGAAGACTCTCTGACTCTCTCTCTCTCTCTCTGCCTCTTTGTAACTCTGATGTTCAAATAAATAAATAAAATCTTTTAAAAAAGAAAGAAAGAAAACTGACCTGATAAAGCTATTTGTTGTTAAAAATGGTAAAGAAAGAAAGAGAGAGAGAGAGAGAGAGGCTGGTGCCAAGGCTCACTTGGTTAATCCTCCACCTGCAGCGCCATCATCCCATCCATATGGGTTGCTCCTCTTCCAGTCCAGCTCTCTACTGTGGCCCAGGAAGGCAGTAGAGGATGGCCCAAGTGCTTTGGCTCCTTACCAGCATGGGAGACCAGGAAGACGCACCTGGCTCCTGGCCATTTGGGGAGTAAACCAACAGAAGGAAGACCTTTCTTTCTGTCTGTCTCTCTCTCTCTCTCACTTTCTATAACTCTACCAGTCAAATAAAAAAAAAAGAGTTCTAAAAATGCTAAAAAAAAAAAAAAGTATCTATATTGGGGTCATATATCCAGTTTTCAGTAATGGAAAAGTAACATGAATCTTTTCATTTAGAATTTTGCTTAAAAAGGATTTGCAATAGAGAAAGAAAAAAAAATGAAGCATAGATACCTAGTGAAGTCAGTTAATGAGATAATTTGTTGTACTTTGTCCCACTTTGAGGTGTCATTTCTGATACAGCATAAAATATTTAAAATGTTTCATACACATGACTACTATAAAATAAAATAAATTACCTTTATATTGTCTACAGAATGTTTTTATATTTTATGTTTAACATCCATCCTCAAACCTTTATTGATACTTTTTTAAATGTATTTTTGACAGAGTTAGACAGTGAGAGAGAGAGAGACAGAGACAGAGAGAAAGGTCTTCCTTCCATTGGTTCACCCTTCAAATGGCCACTATGTCCAGCGCTGCACCGATCCAAAGCCAGGAGCCAGGTGCTTCTTCCTGGTCTCCCATGCGGGTGCAGGGCCCAAGCACTTGGGCCATCCTCCACTGCCTTCCCGGGCCACAGCAGAGAGCTGGACTGGAAGAGGAGCAACCGGGACTAGAACTTGGAGTGCTGGTGCCGCAGGCAGAGGATTAGCTAAGTGAGCCACATTAATATCTACCATTCCATTACTTCAGTTTTCCAAGGAAACTAATTTTATCCCTCATTAAGTAGTCTTGTTTTTGGCTCAGTTTCTCCTTTGGCATCCAGAGTGCATGGATTACAGTTGTTTTAAATATCACTTTGATGGCTCTGACAATCCACAGTGTCACTCACTCTAGTCCATGAGGTCTTACTAGCTACAATATTACCCCCTACCAAATGAATATGGGTTCTTGTGGGAAGGTAAAACTATTCTTTTATGCATAAAGCACATGGAATATATAAGTAAATGTCTATGGCACTGGAATTTCACTGGAAGAGAGATAAGGAAAAAATGCAAAAAGACTTTTTAAGAAAGTATAAAGATAAAAAGTTTGAAAAATGACATTCTACTTCTTCCTCCCTGTGTTTTCCCTACCACCTTCTGAAAACGAAGTAGAGTTTACGTGTACTATAGTATATTGCTCTTAAGTAGAGATTTAAGTGGCTTTGGCAAACACATCCAATCATATCAAGAAGAGAATTTCTCTCATGCCTAACAATTCCTGTTTGACTCTTTCCAGGTACTACCCTAGAGAGGCAAATGCTTATTTGTATTTTTTGTTTGTTTAATTTCCATCACTATAAATTAATTCTGCCTGTTCTTGAGATTTATACTAATAGAACCATAAAATATCTACTCTGTCTTTCTGAATATAATTCCTATGGAAATTACTTAATATGAATAAGACATTCATTTCTTCTGCAAGTGGACAATCCAGTTCCCAGTTTTTGACTTGTTTGTTGATTTGAAAGAGTTACAGAGAATGGGCAGGGGCGGAGGGAGACAGAGATATTTTCCATCTGCTAGTTCACTCCCCAGATGGCCACAACAGTTGGGGCTTTGCCAATCCAAAGCCAGAAGCCTCGTCCAGGTCTCCCACATGGGTGCAGAAGCCCAATCACTTGAGCCACCTTCAGCAGCTTTCTGGGGCACATTAGCAGAGAAGTGGATCTGAAGTGAAACAATTGGGACACAAACCAGCACTCACACAAGCAGGCGGTGGCCTAACCCATGATACCACAACAAGGGCCGCAGTTTTTAAATTTTTAATAAAGATACAATGACAGTATGTTAGTGTAAGGAAGAAAACACAAAGATAAATGAGAGGTTGAAGTGCTGAATTTCATAGAAAAAGAAATATATTATCTAAAAATAATAGCATAATTGTAAGCTTTATCCAAATTATCTTGAAGTCCGAATTAGTATAAAAATCATATCAGTTTGATAAGGAGAGTTTTAAATAGAAAACGTATCATGCATATCATAATATGAAAACAGTGATTTTAGAGGGAGAACTCATCAAAAAGCATGAGACACATTCAACATATTATAATTTTTATCTTCCTCCCTTTAGGCATATGCTCCCGATATTAAAAAATACCCAGAATGATAACAGTCAGACAAATGGCACACCATTGTTTTTTCTTCCACGTTGCAAATAGCTGGTTAGGAAATAAATCACATAATTTACAAAGAATCTGCAGTTTTCATTTGGATGTCTCAGATTCTGTCTTATACTTGCAGATCTGAGAATAGCATCACATAAATGGTTTTTTTTTTTCTTACTAATTTTCAGTTACTGCATGATTAAGTGTTTATACAAATGCAGTAATTAGGGACATTCTGTAGCAATACAAAGATGTTGATTGCATTTGTAATGTAAGTTAATTTGGCAAAGTTAAATTTAAACAAAGATTTGTTCATTGTATAAAACAATAAACTAATCCAACTGACGAAATAAATTGTAGCATAGTAGTATTGTTTCCTAAAGATTATCTCCGCTTTCTTCAGCAAATTATCTTCAAATTACTACTATTAAGTCTAGTTGAGAATATGTCAGAGTTGGAGAGATGGAAGAAATCTTTAAAAGCCACAGTTATTGCTGTGGTACTATGTTTACCTCTCAGAATCATCAATCTTAAATCTTTCCAAATTCATCCCTCACAGTTTTAATTCAATATTTCTTATGTCTTATACCAAAAAGACATAAATGTTAAGTGAATATTTGTCGCTCCCTCTCTTCGTGGAGGAACGACACTAAGCCCTGCCTAGGCTTCATATCCGAGTCACGGCACCACTATGTCGCTCCCCCTCTTCGTGGAGGAACGACACTAAGCCCTGCCTAGGCTTCATATCCGAGTCACGGCACCATTATGTCGCTCCCCCTCTTCGTGGAGGAACGACACTAAGCCCTGCCTAGGCTTCATATCCGAGTCACGGCACCATTATGTCGCTCCCCCTCTTCGTGGAGGAACGACACAGGACCCTGCGCTGTTCTTTCGTCTGCTCGGCCCTCCCCGGGTTTGCTGCTGGTTCTTCCCGGGTTGGCTACTATCCCTTCCACCTCCGTGGAAGGGCAGTTCCCCCTGGCCGCATTCCCCACTTCCGCAGGGGAGCGGCACACCGCCGGCCGGCTTTCTCGGGGGCTGCACGGGTTCCCTTAGATGTTCCCCATAGATGTTCCTGGTGCATGCCGTCTCTCTCCTCCTTTATAGTCCTCCTCCGCCAATCCCAACTCGGCTGCCCACACGCCGAGTACGCTGCTCTCCTCCAATCAGGAGCAAGTCCTACAGTTCATCAGTTGAACTGGAGGCAGCTGTGCGGAAGCTGTTTACTTCTCTCCCAGCGCCATATTGTGGGAGAGCAGATGCATAGAATAAGTCCTAATTCCAGTAACTCAGTCCAGTCCGGATTGCTCCCCACAGATCCCCCTTTCTTTTTATTTTTGGCGTTGATACGTGCCTGTCTTCGGTGTCCCGCGGCACACACTCTGCTCTACTTGCTAGAGTTGCCACAGGCTCTTACAAGTCCTATCAGGCAAACCGAATCTGGGTCCTCTCTTCGCCATGTTGTGAAGAGGTTTTTAGGCACTGATGCGTGCCTGTATTCGGTGCCCTGCAGCGCATGCTCTGCTCTGCCTGCAGGGGCTTGCAAAACCTAGCAATCAGGCAAACCGAATCCAAGCCTTCTCATTGCCTTTTTGTGGGGAGGCCTTACTGATGTTAATTCGTGCCTGTCTTCGGTGACCTGCGGCGCAAAAGCTGCTAGCCGCCCAGGTGCTCATCGCCTCACTTAATCAGGCAGACCGAATCCAAGCCTTCTAATTGCCATGTTGAGGGGAGGCCTTTCTATTTCTCTATTTCTCTATCTCCGGGCATTCCTATTTCTCCCATTCCACTTCTATCTTCCAGCATTCCTATTTCTCTCACTTTACTTCTAAAACTTCTGTTTCTCTTATCTCCGCAGCTTCCCGGCGCCTCGCCCTGCCGGCGGGTTCCCGGCTCTGCGCGCACGCTCCGCGGTCTCCACGCACTTCGCGCCTGCACCACAGCCTCGCGCCAGCCCCGTTCCCTATCTATTCACGCCCCGTGCTCTCTCTGCACGCGGCGGCTTCCGCGAGTAACACAGCGTAGCTTACGTGTCCGCCACTAGCATTCAATCTAAGTTCCCCGGGCTAGCCTGGCGAATTCAACCCAGCGTACGTCTCCGCCCCACGGTTTGGCTTCCCGTCCTTTGCTCCCCGGGCTAATCAGACGGATCCCAATCTGGCTTACGTTTCAGCTTCTGGTTTCAACTTTTCGCCCCCTATTCCCGGGCTAACTTGAGAACCCCAAAGTGGCTTTCGTGTCCGCCTTGGCCTGCCCCCCGCGGCTTCAATTTCCCTAACACTTTTCTCTACCCGGTATGTTTCCCTAAGTTTTCTTCCAACAATATTCCTCCCTCATTTCTCCTGGCCTCTCCCCACAGTCCGCGTCCGAGTCTGTTTGTTCTAGCGTTCACTTTCGCTTTCGACCTTAGAGATTTCTCCCAGCTTCCCCCCGTAGTCCGTATCCGAGTCTATGCCTAGGCTTTCAATAGCTTCTTCTGGCACCCTTTTCGTCCGGCTTTTCCCTAGGCTGTTTGCTAGTCTCTCTCTCTGGTATTTTCCACTTCTTCCCGTTTCTTCCCTCCTAAGTTTCCTATCCGTCCTAGGTTTCCTATCCGAGCTAGGTTTCCTATCCGAGTCACTTCTTCCCTCCTAAGTTTCATATCCGTCCTAGGTTTCCTATCCGAGTCACGGCACCATTATGTCGCTCCCCCTCTTCGTGGAGGAACGACACTAAGCCCTGCCTAGGCTTCATATCCGAGTCACGGCACCATTATGTCGCTCCCCCTCTTCGTGGAGGAACGACACAGGACCCTGCGCTGTTCTCTCGTCTGCTCGGCCCTCCCCGGGTTTGCTGCTGGTTCTTCCCGGGTTGGCTACTATCCCTTCCACCTCCGTGGAAGGGCAGTTCCCCCTGGCCGCATTCCCCACTTCCGCAGGGGAGCGGCACACCGCCGGCCAGCTTTCTCGGGGGCTGCACGGGTTCCCTTAGATGTTCCCCATAGATGTTCCTGGTGCATGCCGTCTCTCTCCTCCTTTATAGTCCTCCTCCGCCAATCCCAACTCGGCTGCCCACACGCCGAGTACGCTGCTCTCCTCCAATCAATAGCAAGTCCTACAGTTTATTAGTTGAACTGGAGGCAGCTGTGCGGAAGCTGTTTACTTCTCTCCCAGCGCCATACTGTGGGGGAGCAGATGCATAGAATAAGTCTTAATTCCAGTAACTCAGTCTAGTCCGGTTTGCTCCCCACAAATATTGATCATGACCACAGCGTAGACAACTAGGTAATATAAACATAAGCGAGTAGCCTTATTGATTAGTTATCTCTAAAGAGAATGGTGCCGAAGAGTGAACTACAGGTTGTAGCTATGCCTTGTGTGCTATACAGATACCAATGCTTGATAGTCTCCCATAGAAGAACTTTATTATCAACTGAAATTTTATAATTGATATGTATATATTATGGTCTGAATCTGTGAGCCCCCCAATTATAAATGTTTGACATCTAATCTTCAAGTTGGGGGTATTCAGAGGTGTTAAAAATACTAACTAAAGATAATACACTATATCATTTTATCCAAGTTATTCAAAGCTTTATAGTCATATATAATTAGTCATTTCACTGTTACATTTTATTTATTAATATATGGAGAACAGATTTCATGAATTCCATAGAGACAGTTATAAGAATACAACAATATTTTCCTCCCTCCCTGCCTCTCTCCCTCCTACTTCCTTTCTTCCCTTTTTTAAAAAAAAAAATGTTTTGTGATAACCTGCATTCAATGCACTGTATAAGCACAAGCTCAATGCTATAACCAAAGAGCTCTACAAGTGAAAGGCAGAGAGATCCCTATTCTAGAGGGATATGGACAAGAGTTACAGACAACAGTCATATCACACCATGTCAGTTTAAATCAATAAATCTTAAGGTTTTTTAGTTTTTCTACTCTATATATTAGCAACAACCAGTCAGAGAAAACATGATATTTGTCTTTTTGGGTCAGGATTATTTCACTAAGCAAATCACTCCAGTTTTGAAATTAGACTTACGGAGAAAGAGGGAAAGGCAGAGCTCTTCCATCAGTTGGTTAACTCCCCAAATGGCCACAAAATCCAGCACTGAGCCAGGCTGAAGCCAGAAGCTTCATCTGGGTCTCCAACGTGGGTGACAGGGGCCCAAGAACTTGGAACATCTTCATCTGCTTTTCTCAGGCCATTAGCAGGGAGATGGTTCAATAGTGGAAAAGCCAGGGGCCCCCTAAGGTCAGAAGTGTTGATTCTACCTGCTTTCCCACAAGGGGATACCTTCATTTAGTCTTGAATCAGGAGAATTTTAAATAAATACAGTAAACATATCAGAATATGTAAACAATTGATTTTAGAGGGAAAAGCTCATAAAAAAATCATATGGATGCAACATATTTAGCTTGCAGTCATCAGCCTTCCAACATTAAAAATGTTTACATTTATGTCCCTCAAGCAATGGTATTCGATCTGCCCTTGTAATTAGATTAAGAGGGTAGGGCCTTTATGATTGGATTGATGCCTTTATAAAAGGCAGCTCAGACCACCTGCCTTGCTCCTCTCACATGTAAAGTTACAGTGAGAAGACAGCATATTTGAGGAAATTATAGTTTCTCACAGGACGTGAAATCTGCAGCTACCTCAATCATGAATTTTCTGGTCTGTAAAACTAAGAAATAAATGCTTGTGTTTAGGGCACCCAGTTTATGGTATTTTTTATAGCAGCCCAAACAGAACTGAGACGATGCAGGATAATGCTTTTTGCCAGGAAAATGTTAAATTTTAATCAAAGCATTGTTTTATATTTCAGCACATGCATACTTTTAAAATGGAACATTTAACAAATATAGTGTATATATATGTGTGTGTGTGTGTGTGTGTGTTTAGTATAGCTATAAAACTTGAAGTAGAAAATAGGAGGAAGCTCTATGGGATCTGGGTTAGGTAAGGATTGTTTTTAGATACAACAACAAAGATGTAATCCATTAAATAATTATAAATTGTGCTTTATTAAATTAAAAGCTTTGTTCTTCAAAAGATGCATTAAAATGATGAAGCATTAAGGAACTGTCTGGGAGATATGTTTGAAAATCACATATCTGGCAAAGGATTTGTATTCAGAATAGACAAGGAATCTCAATACTCTTAAGAGCAAGCAAATGAATTTAAAGTAGACAAATATTTTACACTGATAATTTACCAAATAATAAATACAGTTGACTTATAAAAGCAGTAACCATCATTAGCAATTTTGAAAATTTTAATATAAATCATAATAAGATATGACCAAAAGACTCAGCATAATGCTAACATTTTTCAATTAACCAATATTTCAAGAACTGACTATTCCAAGTATTGGCAGGGATATGACACAAGTGGAATTCCTGCACATTTTATAGGAATTTTAATTCAATAATGGAATAAGTAATCCATTATGCTTCCTAAAAATTAAATAATTCATTGACCCTCAGTTAGCAAATGCATCCTAAATAGCCAGTTTTTCCTGTTACTCTCAACAGGCATTTAACTAGTGTATAAAGGACATTTAATTATTAGGTATCTTCTTTCAGCTCCTCGCCTTGACAGTTATCCAGATTTAAGTATCTTAAATGTTTCCAGCTCTCCAACATCGGTGACACCTGCTGAGCTGGTAGAGCTGTGGCAGTAACATTTCAGAAAGTAGAAAATGAAGGTTCTACATTGGATCACAGAAAGCCTCAATTATAAACAGGAAAAACTGTTAGAGAATTAAATACATGGGAGAGAGAAACAGAGAGAGAGAGAGAGGAAAAGTGAGAGAACTTCATAGATTTATGATAGATTATAATTCAGACACTTAATACTTTGAAACATGGGCAAATTGTCGTCTTTGATTTAGATAATTTTTATCTATCAATTTCTTTATAATCTCCTCTTTCTCCTCTCTCTATTCTTGCTCCATAATTGCTGCTAGATTGTAGAGCTCATGCACTTCTGAAGTATTCCTCAGTAATTCTTGTGCCTTTGTTTATTTTTTTGTTTATATACACTAATATTTGGGGTAGATCAAGTAGATCAAGTAGATCTACCTGATCTCTCATTTTACTTGCATGTTTTCTACTGTATTTGGCCCTTTTTTGTTTCACTTTTCTAAACCCTGGCAGTTATATCTTTCATTCTCAACTTCCAATTATTTCCTTTTTTATATCAGCATTTTTGGGAAAATACAATCTCTATAGGAATGACCTCATTGTTGTTTCACATGTTCTTCAGTGTTTTCTAGAAATTCTTTAGTATTTGGTGGTCTTCAGATGTTTTATGAGAATCCTTAGCAGTTGGACTTCTTAAATACTGTTGCTTTTCTGTTAGTTTCTTCTAAATTAAGGATCATCTGTAACTATAATGTAATTTCTTAAAGAAAGAAACCTTTGTGTCTTGCCCTCAATGTCAGCATCAGTTTACAAACTGCGTGTTAGTCCTGTGAGGGTGTGAGGAATGCTAGTGATGATTCTGGTCAGAGTACATTCTGGGTAAGCTACTTGCTGTCTGGATGTGTGATGATATTCAAATGAGCTGATTTATTTCCTGGGGTCCACAGAGTCTGAATTCTTCAGGACAGCTCTAAGTTGCCTCTGACACTTTTATTTTGGCCCTGTATATGTTTGCAGAATTTTTCTTTTCTGTACTCCTGAGATACACCCCATATATTTACTGCTGCATTTGAAGTCTCAATAGCAAGATCATTTACTGTAAATAAGGAGATGATGTAGGCAGGGAGGTAGCTAGAAAGAGGAACTGAGATTGAGAGGCCCTGGCTGCAGCTCTGCTTCCACTACAGCCCCGCCCCACCACTGCACCACCCTATCCCATCATCTCTTACTGTGCAGTGGAGAACTATAGCTTTGCAAAACTGTAGCTGTCTCAAAACTGTCACTTGGAACCAGTTCTGGCCAAAAATATCCAACATGGTGGGCAGCTGTGTCCCTGCAATGAAATTTAGCTTGTAATGGCATTATAATAAAATAACCAAAGCTGACACTCGTACTCCCATCATGCACCTCATGCTCTTATACTTCTGAGATCTCAAAAACGGAAAAGGAAATGGATGATACTCAAGCTTTGTGCCAACCTCCATCCCTTCTCAATATTCAATTAAACCTCATGCCAGATACTACTACCTCTTGTGCCTCTAGATCGTAAAAGTGGTGATCACAATCCTCAATGACTTCCACTGTTTCTTGAGCCTGCCTACTCCTTTTCAGTGTGTCCTTTTGCTGTGCAAGCAAATAGATCTTGGTCCACTGACATTTGCTTATGGCTCATCTTCAAATTCTTTCTTGCATTAGAGATAAGAACCTGCCCCCAGCTACCCCACACCATAGAGATCACTAGCCTGAGTGATTTATTGCCTGTTTTCCAAACTGTAATCACTTTCATTTGTATTTCATTGATTTCGATCTTGAAGAATTCCTTTATTCTACTAGGTAAACTAGAGATCCTGTCATCTGTATCAAAAATTTGGTGTGACAATTAAATATAATAAAACCTATGGATGATTAGGCCATAAATAGTGAATAAATATTTTTGGTATTATAGATGTAATTTGTTGTTATTATATTACTTGTTAATATAGGCACCGTAAAGTACTAATTTCAGATAATGAAGCAAGTCATTCTTCCTTTTAGTAAGCTACTGAACAAAGACTTGGGATATCTTTGTGTATGCCAGTGTAGTGTGAAGATGCTGAAGCATACATGATCAAACTTTGACAAACAGGATTATATTATGCTAGTTTACATTCATGTAATTGTGTAATTGAGAAAGTAGACCAGATGTATATATATATTGCATGGACATATGCACATTTATTTATTTGCCAAGACTATAAAGGAATAATCTTTGATAATTAAGCATTATTTAACAGTTATTTTTTCCCTAATAAAAATAACCACCATTTTCAGATTTTTATCTTTTGGTTTAATTGTTTCCAAAGAGAGACTTTTAAAAAAGAGGGGGCATTTGGCCTGGCAGTTAAGATAGTTAAGATGCCCCCATTGCATATTGGCGTATAGTTCGACCCTCTTAAGGTCTGGCTCCTGATTCCTGCTCAAGTAGTTGAGATCTTGCTACTCAAGTGAAAGACCTGGATTTAGTTCCTAGCACTTGGCCTTGGCCTAGTCCATCTTTGAATGTTGTGGGCATTTGGGGAGTGAACCAGGAGATGGGAGCCCCCCTTCCCTACCTCGGCTTTCTCTTTACCTTTCAAATATAAAGATTACAAGACACAGGTTCTAGGAAAATGTCTATTTTTACTTCAGGCACTCCAAAATTTTTGTTCGTGGTGTATGATTCATATTAATTTTTACTAGTGACAGATGCAATAACCCAAGAAGGAAATGGAGAAAAAAAATCAGCTCAATCTTTATTTTTAGTTTGAAATGCAGCTGTAATGGAAAAATAGAAACATATAAGAAATGTAACTTGGAAACATTAATGACTAAGCTTCTGAATCGTTTATAGATGAGAAAGTTTGAGTTTATTGAATATACATATGATCATATGAGGCATAAGAGAATATAAGTAAATCCAAATATTGCCACTTTTACTAATTGTATTTCTGCTTATATGAAGATTGGTAAAAATCAATGATCTTTCCAAATAATGTATTTAAATAACTAACTACTGGTATTTTGCATTCCCTGAACTTTTTTTGAACATTACAATTATAGTCTAATTTACCTTTCAGCTAAAAGTCATTTAACTTTACAATTCAATGAGTTTCAATAAATTCTAATCATATATAAGTTTTAGAATAATTAAAACACCCTGAAAAACTGCCTTCCATACCTTTTATATTCAATGTGCATTCCTACCACTAACTACAGTTAAACTTTGACCGACTGTGTGCTGTAATTTTACTTTTTCTAGCAACTTTCATAATGCATTTTTAACATAATCAGTCATTTGTCTCTAGAATCTTTAAATAAGCATGATTTTTCTGAGTCATTCATACAGGTACATGCATCAATATTTTGCTTTTTTTTTTCCTTTATGGTAAATAATATTCCACTGCATGAATGTGTCAGATTTTATATATTCAGTATCTCAACTTATTTCCAGATGTTGGCAATTATTGATATTATTTTAAGAAATATTATTTATTTATTCAAAAATCAGAATTTCAGAGAAGGAGAGGCAGAAAGAGAGATCTTGCATCTGCTGGTTCACTCCCCAAATGGCCGCAACTATCAGAGCTGGGCCCATATGAAGCCAGGAGCCACAAGCTTTTCCAGGTCTCCCATGGGGGCCCAAGCACTTGGGCCATGCTTTTCCAGGCACATTAGCAGGGAGCTGGATCGAAAGTGGAGCAGCTGAGATTCAAACTGGCGGCCATATGGGATGCTGGAATCTCAGGTGGAGGTTTTATTGCTTCACCTTGGTGCCAGCCCCAATACTATTTCTTTAAATGCTTGTTTGAGACATTTTCAAAGTCATAATCATGAGCTGTCCTCAATAATATTCTAGTTAAATTTGAAAGGATTATGTATGCTATTCCATTATGAAGAGTTTACCATATAGATCATTTTAGGTTAGTGATCTCTTAATTCTGGTATATTAAAGGAACTGTGTCTAGTGTAGCCCTATTTTGTCCTTCCTTGGCTGTTATTGTCATTTATACATATTATATCTAGACTTCTTCAAAATCTAACAACACTCTGCTATAGTTATTGCTTTATGTAATCTATGTTCTTTAAACATTAAAATATAGTGAGCACAATTCTTATTTTCATATTCGAGAATTTTTGGTTTACAGTTGGTCCTCTTAGGGAATATATTGTAGGTTTTTGGAATCCATGTTAGTTTTTGAGGATGGTTGTTTCCTTCACTTGATTTAAACTGTAAAATCTGTCTCCTTCAAAATTGCTGATGTTGCTATCTCCACTGAGGTATTTTAAGCTTTTTATTTTTAGTACTAATTCCAAAACATATTTAGGGAACCAATAATAGTAAGACATCCTTGTCTCTAGGGCTTTCCTTTTCTGTCAGTTTGTTTATATATACATTGGAGAATTTAAAGTTGCAGCCAATTATCAAGTCTCCATTTTCTTTCACTTTTTTAATAGAATCCCTCACATCTTTATCATTTGTATATCATTTAACATCAGTGGTAGGTATGGTATGGAGATTTTACTTCTAGACCTCTGTGATATTGTCACTTCCAGGATCTAGTGAATTTCCCACTGCCAAGCTGCTTGTGCTGATCTGGAACACAAAGCTATGAGTTCTGAGCTGATTCTTCTCTAGTGACTCACCAAATCCGTGAGTTATCATGTCTTCCTCAAATTAAATCCTCCACCTCTGGCAGCAAAGTTACTGGTTTTGTGACCAGATATAAACCAGAAGCACTGTAGTATTTACAGAGAAAGCTGGGAGTAGGAAAAATGTAAGCCGTTCCATGCAAGATATTGATATAGTTCATTCTTACCCAATACTACCAAGATTTAATTTCCATGAGAATGGTAGTTTTTCGCCACAGTTGAGGTTCTTGAAATATTCAAAGCCATATAACACTCTCAAGCTAGCAATGAATGAATTGGTAGAAAAGCAAAGTGCATTTGGTGATACCAGGGATAACTTGAAGGGTGTTCTAAACTTTGGATTCCACAGGAAGTTTCTTTGAGCTATTGATCTTTTGAGCAATCGCTGTAAAAAAGTAATTCTGTAGGTAGGTTTTAAGAGTTAACAATCATCCATGGATTTTAAAAATGAGACAACTGCAGGAAGTATTTTCCAGCAAAAGGACTATACTTTGAATAGCAATAAAAACTAGCTATAGAAGACCTTAATATTCAAAAGTGATGGCCTCTGTGCCATTCAGTCTTTAAGACAGACTATCCAGACTTTCCACTTTCTAATGAATACAGAAATGAATGCAAATTTTTGACCTTTACAATCATTTATGTATGTAAGGAGACTTTTTTTAATAGTGAAATTTGAAAGTTTTTTATAGTCTCCAGTAAAAATACAAAAAGACTTGAAACCATGAGATTTTAGAGTAGGTGTGGCCCCAGGAGGCGAATTATAAAATGAATTTGAAACAAAAAAGTAAATTAAAGCATTTTGGTGTTGCTCTCAGCTTTGCTCTGAGCTACTACAACACTGGGGAAAAGAGAGATAAAGGGACATGTGTTTGATGATTGAAAGAAAAGTCTAAGTAGATCAGAGGAATGCCTGTTCTTAGATAAATAATGTAAAAGTGAGCTAACTGAAAATATTCAATTTGTTCAATGATCAAAACTTGTCTAGGATGAGTAGGCTAGTCAGCCTTTTTTTTTTTTTTTTTTTTAATTCCATTGAGGGTGGGATCCCTGGAGCGGTTTGTCTGATTCTTTAGTGCAGCACCACAATTTGTAAAACTCCAAGAGAATTATGTAGCTTTTCTTTTACAATTACTTTTCTTTTACAGTTAAGATTGATATTTTATTGAGAAAGTTTTAATGTAAATTAGACTAATCCAGTTTTTTTTTTACATCAAATAAACATTAACTTCTCAAAGGAAAAAATCATTTTTCATCAAATGCTTATTTAGGCTAAGCACTAATCATGGACAACTAAAATAAAAAATAGCTGGTTCTCATTTGTTCATTTAACCAGACTTCATTTTGGCAGTGCAAGTAAAATCAAAATGAATGCAGTTATCTCAGATATTTTCAAATGGCATAGTATGGTCTATACTGGGACAAGGGAGACCTGGAAATAAACCACAGTTCTAACATTCAGAAGCTTTACTGTTCATCAATTTTTTTTTTTTTTTTTTTTTTTTTTTTTTGACAGGCAGAGTGGACAGTGAGAGAGAGAGACAGAGAGAGAAAGGTCTTCCTTTGCCGTTGGTTCACCCTCCAATGGCCGCCGCTGCAGCCGGCGCACCGCGCTGATCCTGGCAGGAGCCAGGAGCCAGGTGCTTTTCCTGGTCTCCCATGGGGTGCAGGGCCCAAGCACCTGGGCCATCCTCCACTGCACTCCCTGGCCATAGCAGAGAGCTGGCCTGGAAGAGGGGCAACCGGGACAGAATCCGGCGCCCCGACCGGGACTAGAACCCGGTGTGCCGGCGCCGCTAGGTGGAGGATTAGCCTATTGAGCCACGGCGCCGGCTTGTTCATCAATTTTTTAAACTTCAGTATATATTAGTTCAGTAATCTATAAAATGCACATAGAGAATATGGAGATAATTTATTTGACTCACAAACTATATATTAGGGGTTCCACAAATCAGAGTTAAATTCTCCCTGCCCCTTTGCCTCTAAGAATCCAGAACTATAAGGAAAACTGGTTAAGGATTTAATAAGATGACTTGCTTTCAGCAATTATAAATGGACAAATAAGACAAAACTAAAGTGATTTATACAGTCTGCGAAAGAGACTGGTGCTACTAAAAAGCTACTTTTACAGAATAACTTAGCCCTAGAAAGGAGTTAATAAAATAAAATAGAATAAAATAAAGCTCTGTGAGACTAGTTATATGATCTTTAAGCAGGCATGAGCTTGTCAGTCATATGGGCAACTATAGCATCAGGGGTTAACACAATAAGTTTTTAATTTAAGATTTATTTATCAATGGAATGATACTGTCATTCCTTTACTCCTGAAAAACTTATGGTAACATCAAAAAATAGGTGAGATTGTTTTGTAAATGATAAATTCTGTAAAGTAATTGAAATTAATGGAAAATGATTGTAAAATATTGATATTTATGTGTAAGACTTATTAAAAAGGATCTGTTTGCAGCAGATAAGGTATGGATCATAAAAGAATTCAAATCCAAGGCGTTTTCATTCTTTAAAACTCCTGAGAGAACTTTAGAATATGTCTACTGCCATGTGTCTCTCAACAAAATGTGAGCTATGGCTAGAAACAGCTCAGTCACTCAGAGGTGAAACATAATTCCTGTCACCAATTTATTGTGACAGTCTCTCATCTGTATAGTCTCAGTGTAATTCTCACTGCCCCGAAGATTCAAAATTATATACACAAATACAGAAAGTATTATTTTTGGCCTAGTTTTCTTATGGAAAATGTTTAGATATATGTGGAGAACAAAAATTTATCTACAAATGAGAAAAATTTTAGTTACACTGTTAATATGATACAAGAAAACAAAGCCTAATAACTTAATGATTTAGGAAAATAAAATGTCTGAGACAGCGGTAGTTGAAATATCTGTTTCTCCATATGGCGATATGAAATACTGCCACACGTATTTCTCTAGCACCACAGTGAGAAATCGTCACTGAGTGACATTTCCTCCAGCAGTGTTTGATTATTCATCAATAAATATGAGTATGCAAAGGTGTTTGAATTGAGCTTTCAGATGTAATTTTCAAATGAATATTTTTTATAAATATAAATTCCAGGTCCTTAAGCATTTTTAAAACACAATGCTGAATAAGCAGACACTCATATTTTGGAACTGATAGATAAGGCATGTTATTTTGTAGCCACTTCAAGCACTATCAATCAAACTGGTAAAATATATTTGAGAACCAAAGACGAGGCAAAGGCTTCATGTGAAATATGAAAACTGAGAATAACCATATATTATATGAGGCAAAATTATCCCTTTGTCCCTATTATTTCACACAACCTAGCTATTTAACTATAAATAATTCTCATCCAACCTACAAGCAATATTTATTAATACTGCACTCTGAATCTCTGTAGGGAAAATTATTCTTAATAATGATGAAGGGATAGACATCAATATTCGTTTCAATATCATGTTTCAATAGGATTTATTTTTGATTAGTTGCCATTCACTGAGCCTTTAGATAATCTTTCTTCATTAGTGCTCCATTTCCTATTAACTTGTTTTCTTATTTCTCAATCAGTTATACTACCTGCTCAACAACTGTTGCCCAAGTCTCTAAGCTGAACGGGAGTGCTGTGATGTTGGAGTAAGGCAGATAACAGTAAAATTTCTGTTGTTGGGGACTATGTTTATGCTGACAAAGTTACCAAACTTTCTAAGCCACAATTTCCCCCTTCTTTACAATGGGGATACTAAAAATGATCTACTTCACAGGGTTACTCTAAGCGCTATAACCTATTATGTTCAAAAACAGCCTAACACTCTGGTGATAAATAATGGGTTAAATGAATAATTGCTGTTATTAATATAATTTTTATATCATTATGCTTGAATGCATGATGTTCCCAAATATCATCTTATACCCCAAAATAAGAGAAACTACTGTCTGGAGCTCATTTGCAATCATGTCACATTGTTTTATTTCACAATTCATAAACAATTAACTATATTTCTAGAGCTATGATTTGGAAGACTCATTAAAGGAGGGTTATGGCACATCTGAAAGGAATTTATAGATTTACCTTTCATATTTTTGTGATGTTTGTGCTGTTTTCCACTTAGAACATTGTGTCCAGATCATATTTTATAAATACTTCTATACCATTTGAAACATTAAATATCTATTTAGATAATTCTCTGGTGAATTATAAGAGAATGAATGAGAAGCATAGACATAAACTTGTCCTATGAAATACAAGTGTATCAGCTTTATTAGAAAAGTTGTATGGTAATAATAAAAGAAAAACCTGAAAAAATAGTTTGTGACATTTTGTCACATTTAATCTATTAGTTTTCTCTATTCCTGTGGAGAATTTCATTAAGAACCTTGTATTCTCTATTACTAATGGAAAAGTGATTGACAGTATCTGGCAGAAATTAATTCTTCATAAAAATTATCCATTTGTATATACAGAAGTGTATTAAAGTAGTTATACAAACATATGTATATATACAGATATATGTTTGTATGTGGATTATTTTAACCCACATAAATTTAATCAAAACTAACTACAACACACTTGTTTTTCATAATAATTATTGACTTACAAATATTGACAAACCTGTAATAGAGCTAAACAGGAAAACAAGAAAATAGAACACATTTTTCTATAATATTTGTAAAGATCTTAAGATCTGGAATATTAAAAATTTAGGATGGCTGGCGCTGCAGCTCAATAGGCTAATCCTCCGCCTACAGCACTGGCAACCTGGGTTCTAGCCCTGGTCGGGACGCTGGGTTCTAGCCCTGGTCGGGACGCCTGGTTCTGTCCCGGTTGCTCCTCTTCCAGTCCTACTCTCTACTGTGGCCTGGGAGTGCAGGGGAGGATGGCCCAACTGCTTGGGCCCTGCACCCGCATGGGAGACCAGGAGAAGCTCCTGACTCCTCGCTTCAGATCAGTGTGGTACGCCGGCTGCAGTGTGCTGACCATGGCAGCCATTTGGGGGTAAACCAACGGAAAAGGAAGACATTTCTCTCTCTCTCTCTCTCTCTCTCTCTCTCTCTCTCACTGTCCACTCTGCCTGTCAAAAAAAAAAAAAAAAATAGGGGTTTTCTTAAATTCTGTTTTTTCCTTGTGAAGCTTATTGTTCAAGGACTACGGATTTTCTTTTTTTTTTTATCTTTTATTTAATGAATATAAATTTCCAAAGTACGACCTATGGATTACAATGGCTTCCCCCCCATACCGTCCCTCCCACCCACAACCCTCCCCTTTCCCACTCCCTCTCCCCTTCCATTCACATCAAGATTCATTTTCGATTATCTTAATATACAGAAGATCAGCTTAGTATACATTAAGTGAGGATTTCAACAGTTTGCTCCCACACAGAAACATAAAGTGAAAAATAATAGATGATTTTTTTTTAAATGATGATGAAATCAGATCAGACCTATTGTCATGTTTAATCACAGTGAGAGTCAAGTTGGGAATTGATAATTTCTTTTTTTTTTTTTTACAGAAGATCAGTTTAGTATACATTAAGTAAAGATTTCAACCATTTGCACCCCCATAGAAACACAAAGTGAAATATACTGCTTGAGTACTCGTTATAGCATTAAGCCTCAATGTACAGCACATTAAGGACAGAGATCCTACATGAGGAGTAAGTGCACAGTGACTCCTGTTGTTGACTTTACAAATTGACACTCCTGTTTATGGCATCAGCAATCTCCCTATGCACCAGTCTTGAGTTTCCAAGGCTTTGGAAGCCCCTTGAGTTCTCCGACTCTTATCTTGTTTAGACAAGGTCATAGTCAAAGTGGAGGTTCTCTCCTCCCTTCAGAGAATGGTACCTCCTTCTTTGAAGACCTGTTCTTTCCACTGGGATCTCACTCACAGAGAACTTTTTGCCAGAGTGTCTTGGCTTTCCATGCCTGAAATACTCGCATGGGCTTTTCAGCCAGATCCGAGTGCCTTTAGGGCTGATTCTGAGGCCAGAGTGCTGTTTAGGACATCCGCCATTCTATGAGTCTGCTGAGTATCTCACTTCCCATGTTGGATCACTCTCCCCTTTATTTATTCTATCGGTTAGTGTTAGCAGGTACTAGACTTGTTTATGTGCTCCCTTTGACTCTTAGTCCTTTCATTATGATCAATTGTGAACTGAAATTGATCACTTGGAATAGTGAGATGGCTTTGGTACATGCCACCTTGATGGGTTTGGATTGGAATCCCCTGGTATGTTTCTAACTCTACCAATTGGGGCAAGTCAGCTTGAGCATGTCCCAAATTATACATCTCTTCCCTCTCTTATTCCCACTCTTATGTTTAACAGGGATCACATTTCAGTTAATTTTCAACACTTAAGAATAACTGTGTGATAATTACAGAATTAAACCAGTCATATTAAGTAGAACAGACAAAAAAAAACTACTAAGAGGGATAATGCATTAAATTGTTCATTAACAGTCTGGGCTATGCTGATCAAGTCACCATTTCTCATAGTGTCCATTTCACTTCAGGAGGTTTCCTTTTTGGTGTTCAGTCAGTTGTCACCGATCAGGGAGAACATATGGTATTTGTCCCTTTGGGACTGGCTTACTTCACTCAGCATGATGTGTTCCAGATTCCTCCATTTTGTTGCAAATGACTGGATTTCGTTGTTTCTTACTGCAGTATAGTATTCTAAAGAATACATATCCCATAATTTCTTTGTCCAGTCTACCATTGATGGGCATTTAGGTTGGTTCCAGGTCTTGGCTATTGTGAATTGTGCTGCAATAAACATTAGGGTGCAGACCGGTTTTTTGTCTGTCAATTTAAACTCCTTTGATTAAAATCCAAGGAGTGGGATGGCTGGATCAAACGGTAGGGTTATCTTCAGGTTTCTGAGGAATCTCCAGACTGACTTCCATAGTGGCTTGACCAGTTTGCATTCCCACCAACAGTGGGTTAGTGTCCCTTTTTCCCCACATCCTCGCCAGCATCTGTTGTTGGTAGATTTCTGTATGTGAGCCACTCTAACTGGGATGAGGTGAAACCTCATTGTGGTTTTGATTTGCATTTCCCTGATTGCTAGTGATCTTGAACATTTTTTCATGTGCCTGTTGGCCATTTGGATTTCCTCTTTTGAAAAATGTCTATTGAAGTCCTTGGCCCATCTCTTAAGTGGGTTGTTGGTTTTGTTTTTGTGGAGTTTCTTGATCTCTTTGTAGATTCTGGTTATTAACCCTTTATCTGTTGCATAGTTTGCAAATATTTTTTCCCATTCTGTCGGTTGTCTCTTCACTCTCCTGACTGTTTCTTTTGCAGTACAGAAACTTCTCAATTTGATGCAATCCCAATAGTTGATTTTGGCTTTGACTGCCTGTGCCTCCCGGGTCTTTTCTAGGAAGTCTTTGCCTGTGCCAATATCTTGAATGGTTTCTCCAATGTTCTCTAATAACTTAATGGTGTCAGGACGTAGATTTAGGTCTTTAATCCACGTTGAGTGGATTTTTGTGTAAGGTGTAAGGTAGGGGTCTTGCTTCATGCTTCTGCATGTGGAAATCCAGTTTTACCAGCACCATTTATTGAATAGACTGTCCTTGCTCCAGGAATTGGTTTTAGATCCTTGGTCAAATATAAGTTGGCTATAGATGTTTGGGTTGATTTCTGGTGTTTCAATTCTGTTCCATTGGTCTATCCATCTGTTTCTGTACCAGTACCATGCTGTTTTGATTACAATTGCCCTGTAGTATGTCCTGAAATCTGGTATTGTGATGCGTCCGGCTTTGTTTTTGTTGTACAAGATTGCTTTAGCTATTTGAGGTCTCTTGTGCCTCCATATGAATTTCAGCATCATTTTTTCTAGATCTGAGAAGAATGTCTTTGGTATCTTGATTGGGATTGCATTGAATCTATAAATTGCTTTTGGGAGAATGGACATTTTGATGATGTTGATTCTTCCAATCCATGAGCATGGAAGATTTTTCCATTTTTTGGTATCCTCTTCTATTTCTTTCTTTAAGATTTTGTAATTCTCATCGTAGAGATCTGTACAAGGACTATGGATTTTCAATTAAAAATAAAAGTATTTGAGAGGTTCTCTGATACATTTCCCCCAAAAAAAGATTTGTGTATCTGCTATTTCACAAGGTAGTTTATTTCCTTTTTAAATATTTTAATGATTTCACCACCAGGAGCAAAATCTATACTTATTCTAGTCCTGTAATCCTAATCCTAGATATTTGAATGATAGCAAATGAATTCTTCAAATCTAGTAGGACCTATGAACAATTTTGAAATTAACATATTTGTATTAAAATATAATATACATTTATAAATATTTTAAAATGATGTGGACATTTGTGTGTTCTGTTTTAGATTTAAGTCTTTCACATGACCTTTCATTTACTACTTAAGATAAAATCTATCTATTCCTTCTTTTTGGAAAATATTCTTATTTAAAATCCACAACTCTTTTCCAAAACTAGAAGTCACTTGAAATAATATCAGTCTCTAATTTTTGTTCACTGCTTGTTTATGAAAAGGGATCAGTGCCAGACATGATATCTTGGTCACTAGGAAGGAAGACTAGATTTTATGATGACATGATTTTGAGATCAGGATAGTGGTAGCACATGTTGTGTACATTCAGCCATCCGGGTTTATAGCTTAAATTCATTTAATTCCTAGTCGCTCAAAATCCTCAGAATGTATAGATTTGAAAAATTCTGTGTAAATTTAGTGAAGCTAGGCAAAAAGCTCCATAATGATAAATGTCTTTGTCTACTTGTTTTGTTGTTAAATCCAAGCCTAGAGCCTATTCTAATCACTCAAAAGCTATTTAATGAGTAGGCTAATGAATGCTCAAATAGATAATAACTAGAGAAGCTGGGAATCAAGTCTCACATTCTCATTTAGAACTGGGATGTTTTAAAGAGAAACATGCAGGGCTGGCACTGTGGGGAAGTGGGCTAAGCCTCTTCCTGCTGCGCAGGAATCTCATATGGGTGCCAGTTTGAGTTCCAGCTGCTCCTCTTCCAATCCAGCTCTCTGCCATGGCCTGGGAAAGCAATAGAAGATGGCCCAAGTGCTTGGGACCCTGCACCCACAGGGGAGACCCAGAAGAAATTCCTGTCTCCTCGTTTTGGATCAGTCCAGCTCCAGCCATTGCAGCCATCCGGGGAGTGAACCAGCAGATCGAAGACCTTTATCTCTATCTCTTCCTCTGTCTGACACTCTGCCTCTCAAATAAATAAATAAATAAATAAAATGTTTTAAAAAAGGAGAAAAGAAAAATACTGAAGTGTGACAGGCTGTATTTTTTAAAGTGAATCAAAACAGTGACTCCCATTCCCATAATGTCATGAAATTTGACATACTTGCATTTTCCTAATGGCACCTTTTGTTTGACTGTTTGCCACTTATATATCTTCTTTGGAGAAATAGCCATTCTAATTTTTAGACCTTTTTTTTAAAATTTGACATCTTTATCTTATAAAATTATTTTCTAACAGTTTATTAAGATATAATTAACATACTATAAAATTCCATTTAAAGTATAGAAAATAAGTCATTTGCTCTATGTTGATCCATAGTCAAGAAATTCCAATCAAAATACAAGCAGATGTTTTTAGAAGATTTAATTATTCAAAAGACAGAGTTACAGAGAGAAGTAGAGACAAAAAGAGAGGTCTTCCATCTGCTGGTTCACGCGCCAAATGGCTGCAACTGCCAGAGCTGAGTGGATCCAAAAGATCTGAAGCCAGGAGCCAAGAGCTTCTTCCAGGCCTCCCACATGGGTACAGGGGCCCAAGAACTTGGGCCATCCTCTGCTGCTTATCCAGACACATTAGCAAGGAGCTGGATTGGAAGTGGAACAGCCAGGACTCGAACTAATACCCATGTAGGATGCTAGTGTTGCAGACTAGGGCTTTAACCTACTGCGCCACAGCACTAGCCTCAACAAGCAGGTGTTTTACAGACAAAATTTATATTTATATAGAAATTACATAGAAATTCAAACTATCACAATTACCCAAAACAATTTTGAAATGGAGAAACAAAGTTGTATGTTTCATTATATGACTCAGGCTTAAAATGAAGCTTCTTTAAAGCCAACAGTGAAATATTGGCACAGGCTACTCACATATATCAATAGATTCCTCATATAATATGTGGATTTGTGATAATGTCATAAGGAATTAAATTGGTTAATAATGGTCATCACACCTATAAAATAACTGAAAATGAATTGTACATCTAAATCTATAACTATTAAATACAATGTAGATAACTTTGATTCCTTGAGTTAGTCAAATATTTATTAGAGAATGCATAAAACTAAGGAAGGAAAAATGATCAGTTTCTCAGAAATGTTAAAGGTCAGATGCTTCTCTCGGTGGTTAAATTGCCTCTTGGGACACCTACATCCCCAGTTGGAATGCCTGGTTTACTTCTGCATCCAACTGAACTTCCTGTTAATACACAACCTGGGAGGCAGAAGGTGATGGTTTAAGCTTAGTCTCTGCCATCCATGTCAGAGACCAGATGAGTCCCAGGTTCCAAGTTTCAGGCACTGGACTGGCAGAGTTGGCTGTTTGGGCATTTGGGGAGTGAACAAGCAGATGGAAGATCTCTCTGTCTCTGTCTTTCAAATAAAATGAAAATAAATACATTTAAAAATGTAAAAAAAAATTAAGCATAATCTCATGAGTTAACCAAGCATGAGAGTTCAAGCCACAAATTGGGAAAAATGTATACAAATAATATGTTGGGAAAAGGTGCTATGAACTTTTAAAATGAAAACTAACCATCAACTAAAATGCATAAAGGATTGAACCAACAAAGAAGATACCCAGAGAATATATAAGAGTAAAAGTTTCAAATAAGAATATGAAGAAATTCTCACTTCTATTAGTTATTGGAAATTCAGATTTTAAAAAGTGGGATACCGGCTGGCGCTGTGGCCTAGCAAGTTAAGCTGCTGCCTGCAGTGCCAGCATGCCATATGGGTGCCGGTTTGAGTCCTGGCTGCTCCGCTTCCAATCCAGCTCTCTGCTATGGCCTGGGAAAGGAGTAGAAGATGGCCCAAGACCTTGGGCACCTGCACACACATGGGAGATCCGGAAGAAGTTCCTGGCTTCTGGCTTCTGACTGGCACAGCTCCGGCCATTGCAGCCAATTGGGAAGTGAACCAGCAGATGGAAGACCTTTCTCTCTCTCTCTCTCTGCCTCTTCTTCTCTCTCTGTGTAACTCTAACTTTCAAATAAATAATAGATTTTTTTAAAAAAAAAGGTGGGATACTACTTCATATCTGATCATATTGATAAAGAAGACTGGAAACATAAAATATTGGCAAGAATATGGAGCAACTATTACTTTCATGTATTGCTATTGGGAATCCAAAATTTTAGATGCAATTTGAAAAGCAGTTTCTCAATGTATTATATAATTAAATGTACACATAACCTAGCACCCACCACTGTGTACATTTCCAGTTATCCATCCAAAATAAAGGTTAATATGTTCAAATGCTTGTACCTGAATATAATGCTTTATTTATAATAACTTTAACTTTTAATAATACAAATTCCCATTAACTGGTTAATGATGAATTGTTGCATATCCATACAATGGTATACTATTCCGCAGTAAAAGGAAATTGGATGTTTATACACTTACAAACCTGGATAAATATTGAAAGGCTAATGCTGAGAAGCCAATCATAAAACACATCATTATGGATGATTCATTTTTTTGAAGATCTTGATAAGGAAAACATATAGTGACAAACAGCAAGGTAGTGGTTGGCATTGTTCATCTTAGAGATAATGCAAAGGGACTTTAGGAAACATTTCAAGTATTAAGATCATTATTCTAGGTTATTGTAATGGTTACTAACTTTGTGTGTCTGTTTTTTTAACAGAAAGTTGGGGTGAGGGAGAGAGACAAGTCACTGAACTATTTACTTAAATTAGTGAATTCTGTCATGCAACTTATATACGAACAAATATATGGAAAAATGCATATGGATAACTGTTTTGAAGCATAACAAATAGGAAAAACCTCTAACTCTTGGAATTCAATTTATTTAGAGTGTCTCACAATAGAATTTCTAAACTAACAACAATAGTAGATATGCCATAATTCATAGCTTCTTTAAGGCATGAATGAGTTGAAGATTTCATAGAAACTTAAATGAATTAATTATATAAAATGGCCAGCATTTTTTACAAATTAAGAGGCACATCTGCTTTTATCCTTGGTGCAGCTATATGAGACAAAACAAATCTTTCCAATTGAGGCATGGTAAAACCCAACCATTTATATAGTACCTCAGGAGATAAAGCTTTCTTGCTAAATTCATTGTCCCTGATGATATGACACAGAGATTTCATTCTTCAATCTGTGGGTTGATAAGCACCTCATCAATCTCACCAGACCTACCTTGCATCCTTTACCTGACCCCAAAAATGACTTTGCCATACTACATCATTGATCTGAAAGCAATCCCATTTCTAATACCACTCAGCAATACAACATTCTCAAAGAGCAACACTAGTTTTGAGTTCAGATTGGGACTCCATCTCAGTTGAAAAATTGTTTCACAAGGAGACATTTACTTGGTATTAAGAAAGGAACAAAACAGAGAGCACATGTCAAAAGCAAAGCAGTGGTCTCAGAATCCCCAGTTGCAGCCACTGACTGATGGTAGGCACTGAGGATATACATGATCATATGTGAAGAGGCAGAGTGAGAATGTTACCTTACCACAATTAGGACCAGGCTGCTCAATGCTGAGGAGTCAATACACCAGACAGGATGGTTGATGAGGGAGACAATACATATATTAGACCAGCTACCCAGAGGAAGGTGTGCCCTGCAGTCTCAAATAAACAGTTTCCCAATTTGCAAGCTAACAGGACAACTTTTAAAGGAGAAAGGATAGTTGTTAGGGTTTGTGAGGGGGGAGGTGGTAAGGGAACACAATGGGGCCTGCAGTTCTTAGGTAGACAGTCTAGGTCATGTGATAATAGAGGGGATTGAAATTATGCCTTCACAGAAATTAAAGAACAAAAGAGAAAGGGGGGAGGAAAGTATGGTTATCATCTTAGAATTATACCTATGGAATACATTGTATGTGTTCTCTTATATTAATAATAATTTTAAAAAGGCTTGTCATTGGTGCTGGTGTTGTGGTATAGTGGATAAAACTGCCACCTACAGTGCCGGCATCCCACGTAAGTGCTGGTTCAAGTCCCAACTGCTCTACTTCCGATCCAGCATTCTGCTGTGGCCTGGGAAAGCAGAAGAAGATGCCTAAGTCCTTGGGCTCCTGCACCCACATGGGAGACCCAGAGGAAGCTCTTGACTCCTGGCTTTGGATCAGTACAGCTCCAGCCATTGTAGCCAACTGGGGAGTGAACCAGCAGATGGAAGACCTCTCTCTCTCTCTCTCTCTCTCTCTCTCTCTTTCTCTCTGCCTCTCCTTCTCTGTGTAACTTTGACTTTAAAATAAATAAATAAATCTTTAAAAAAAAAAAAAAGACTAGTCGAAGGGTAAGTCATAAGACAATTTGTTAGCTTTTGTTAGTTAAAATGTGAAGGAAGGGAAAGGCAGATGCATTTGTTATGGCCGTGAGAAGACATATCTGTTATCACTGCAATCCTCTGTCTTTTATATATTGCTGACAATCCGCTCTGGGCCTCTTCTTACCACAGTAGCATCTCAACCCTGGTAGTTGTTACTCAAATTATGAAGATAATGAAACAGATATTTGGTGTGGTACACAGTGTAGGCAGAATTCTTATTTATTTTGCACCTAGCATAGAGAAAATTCTATTAACTCTGTATTCTAATATTGTAGGTACCTAAATGAAGAATAAATGTTTAGATATTCCTGGAGTTAAGGAAAAGATCTCATAAAGACTTGTTAAGCTTTTCTTCTCAAATTGTGAATTTCTTTTTGTAAAAATTAATTAATTAATGTGAAGTGTAGAGTTCCAGAGAAGAAGAGAAAGATCCTGAATATTCTGGGGCTGGGCCAGACCAAACCCAAGATCCTGGAACTCTATACAGGTCTCCCACAGGTGTAGCAGGAGCCCAAATACTTGGGCTGTCTCTATGACCTTTGCAGGCAACAGCAGCAGGCAGTTGGCTTGGATGTGGAGCAGCCACGACTCAAACCAGCACTCACATGGGGAAAACAACATCACAAGCAGTGGCTTAACCCACTGTGCCACTAAGCTGGCCTGTCATATAATAACTTTCAAGGTAATGTATTGTAATCTATTTGTCAAATAAGTCTTCCAGTATCTTTCAGAGTTCAACAGTTATAATTTAGATTCATCACTTTTTTATGAATTTAACTGAAAACAGTAATATTAAAACTAGTTTGCAGCATTCAGTGTATTGCATAATTCAAAAAACACCATTGTTTCAGATGTCTATGTTTATGTATACTTAAAAGAACATAGACTTTTACATTTCTAATATGAATATTCTTACTTTTAACACATAATTTATATTTTAAGTATAATAAGCACCTACTTCTACAAAAACCTTAAGAAAAAGATTACTTAAGCTCTCACTAACTAGATTCTAATTGGGTTTCTAATTTGATATTAATATTTTTCACAGGAGGCCAGTGTAGCTACATTTTCATCATAATGTATCAGAATTTGAAAACCATTACTACCTGACAATATATGCTTACAATAATAATACACATATAAACATTTTCCACATATCTCCTCAAATTAAGATATAGAATTCTAAAATGGTTGAACAATGTTTAATGTTGATAGTATTCTGAATTTCAGTTCTAAGTTTCCCTTTACTTAAAATGTTAAATAAATTGTTATGACAGTGCAGTAAATAGGCTTATTCATTATATCATCCATGAACTGTAAGTACTTTCTCTTCATGCAATGGATTGAATAATCTCTTGTCATCCAAGGATCAATAACAAAGATTAAATATATACATCAGAAACTATTGATGATATTTGGAAAGAGAGAAAAACTAATGTTGTAAATAGTTTAAAAGTCATTGTTTTCCCACCTAAAACTGCAAAAGTCTAGTAATGTAAATATAAACATCTCTTCAGAACCTAATGCAACAGATATCATAAGGACTCATTTATAATATGAGTCAAATAACTACTAAGTAGGGTAATTGCTCATAGTTTTCAGATTTATTTAGTTTTTCATTTTTATGTATTGTCCATCAAGTCACACATTTAAGGTGCGTAACTATGCAGATTTATGTGTACTTTTATGTGATATTTTTTTAAAAAATGGGCTGGCATTTGCAGAATGGAATTCTAACTTAATTAAAATTAAATAGGATGCAGCAGGCACAATGTAAATTTTCAAGAAACAAGAGAAGAAGGATCACCTACACGGGTCTTAAATTTGATCCAAGTACTGAAAGACAGTGTGATTTTTATGTATTGAGCCTCTTTGAATTTCCACATCTGTTTTTCATGAGGAGTTTTTTAAAGTTAAATCTTCAAATAGTTCCTGTATAAATATAAGGTAATACAATTTATGCTGTTGTTTTTGGATTGCCCAACTGAAATATTATAAACTTCAATATTTATTGTTAGAATGTTTTATTATTATGTGGGTTCCAAGCAAGTGCACAAATTATAGTACCTTAGGCTTATTTTGAAATTTTAGAGTTATTTCAAAATTTTAGAATACATCTGTTGAACAACCCGTGATGGTTGTTTATTCATTATTTCATCATCATAACTAATTCTATTATAAGTGATTTAGTGATATTATTAAATATTTACTTATCTTTGCAAAAAATAACACAATTTTCACAAATAACAAAGCAGTTCCCAGATGGTGGTACACATGGTGTCCAGATGAAGAAACTAAAACTTCTGTATTTTACAAACATTAGTGAGATGACGCAATGAATATAAAGTTTTATGCTTTATTGGTGTCAATACTTAGGCCAATTTGTAGAGTACAGATTTTCAGTTTTCTAGTGCTAATCAAAATATTACATATGCATTATTCCATATTTAAGTATCAACCATCTACTTTTGTAGATTTCTATTCTCATAATTAAGGAAAATAAACCCTATTAAAATTTGCCTTGCCATTTGTTTTATATGATATAACGCCTTAGAAATTGATAGAAGACAAAACAGCAAACAACCTTTAAAACTCCCTAATAGACCTAAACCATTTGCAAACACTACAAAACAATCTTTAATATCTGATTAAATATATATTCAAGGGATTGGCACTGTGGCATAATGGGCTGAGCTTCCGCCTGTGGGTGCTGGCACTGGAATCTCATATGGGTGCCAGTTTGTGTCCCTGCTGCCCCTCTTCTGATGCAGCTGTCTGTTGTGGCCTGGGAAAACAGTGGAGAATGGCCCAAGTGCTTGGGACTCTGCACCCACATGGGAGACCTGGAAAAAGCTCCTGGTTATTGGCTTAGGATTGGCCTAGTTCCAGCTGTTACAGCCATTTGGGGAGTGAACCAGCAGATGAAAGACCTTTCTCTCTGTCTCTCCTTCTATCTGTCTGTAACTGTACTTCTCAAACAGATAAATAGAATCTTTATATAGATACTTAAAATACAAGCTACAAATAAAAAATAAATACACAAAAAGGTATATATAAGTCTTTCTGCATATACTGTGATTCTCTTCTTTGTACTGTAGAGTGTTCAATTATTCTGGCTTCATAATAATGAAGAGTTGAGGAAAATATTGAGCAAAGTCATAAGAGCCTTCTATAGAATTCAGAGGAGTAAAGCTTAATGAAAAATACAAGGTTTAAAAATGTTGACATAAGAATGAATAGTTTTTTAAAAATAATTTGAAAAATAAGCTTTCTTTTTTTTAACTTTTATTTAATGAATATAAATTTCCAAAGTACAGCTTATGGATTACAATGGCTTCCCCCCCCATAACTTCCCTCCCACCTGTGACCCTCCCCTTTCCTTCTCCCTCTCCCCTTACATTCATATCAAGATTCATTTTCAATTCTCTTTATATACAGAAGATCAGTTTAGCATACATTAAGTAAAGATTTCAACAGTTTGCACCCACAAAGAAACACAAAGTGAAAAATACTGTTTGAGTACTAGTTATAGCATTAAATCACAATGTACAACAATTAAGGACAGAGATCCTACATGAGGAGTAAGTGCAGTGACTCCTGTTGTTGACTTAACAAATTGACACTCTTGTTTATGGCATCAGTAATCACCCTAGGCTCTTGTCATGAGTTGCCAAGGCTATGGAAGCCTTTTGAGTTCACCAACTCTGATCATATTTAGACAAGGTTATAGTCAGAGTGAAAGTTCTCTCCTCCCTTCAGAGAAAGGTACCTCCTTCTTCGATGACCTGTTCTTTTCACTGGGATCTTCTCACTCGCGGAGATCTTTCATTTAGGGTTTTTTTTTTTTATTGTTGTTGTTGTTGTTGTTTTTTGCCAGAGTGTTTTGGCTTTCCATGCCTGTAATACTCTCATGGGCTTTTCAGCCAGATCCGCGTGCCTTAAGGGCAGATTCTGAGGCCAGAGTGCTGTTTAGGACATCTGCCATTCTATGGGTCTGCTGTGTATCTCGCTTCCCATGTTGGATCATTCTCTCCCTTTTTGATTCTATCAGCTAGTATTTGCAGACACTAGTCTTGTTTCTGTGCAACCTTTGGCTCTTAGTCCTATCATTATGATCAATTGTGAACAGAAATTGATCACTGGGACTAGTGAGATGGCATTGGTACATGCCACCTCGATGGGATTGAATTCGAATCCCCTGGTATGTTTCTAACTCTACCATTTGAGATAAGTCAGCTTGAGCATGTCCCGAATTGCACATCTCTTCCCTCTCTTATTCCCACTCTTATATTTAACAGCTGTGGGGAGCAACCCGGACTAGACTAAGTTACTGGAATTAAGACTTATTCTATGCATCTGCTCTCCCACAATATGGCGCTGGGAGAGGAGGCAAGAGCTTCTACCCAGCTGCCTCTCACCAACTTGACAAGCTGCAGGACCTGCTCCTGATTGGAGGAGAGCAGCGTACTCGGCGTGTGGGCAGCCGAGTTAGGATTGGCAGAGGAGGACTATAAAGGAGGAGAGAGACGGCATGCACCAGGAACATCTAAGGGGAACATCTAAGGGGAACACCTGTGCAGCCCCCGAGAGAGCCGGCCGGCGGTGTGCCGCTCCCCCGCGGAAGTGGGGAATGTGGCAGGGGGAACCGCCCTTCCACAGGTTTCAACACTTGAGAATAACTGTCTATTGATTACAGTATTCAACCAAAAGTATTAAGTAGAACAAACAAAAAAAGTACTAAGAGGGACAAAGTACTAAGTTGTTCATCAACAGTCAGGGCAAGGGCTGACCAAGGCACCGTTTCTCATAGTGTTCATTTCACTTTAACAGGTTTCCTTTTTGGTGCTCAGTTAGTTGTCACCGATCAGGGAGAACATATGGTATTTGTCCCTGTACTTCAAAAGAAACAGTCAGGAAAGTGAAGAGGCAACCAACAGAATGGGGAAAAAATATTTGCAAACTATGCAACAGATAAAGGTTTGATAACCAGAATCTACAAAGAAATCAAGAAACTCCACAACATCAAAACAAACAACCCACTTAAGAGATGGGCCAAGGACCTCAATAGACATTTTTCAAAAGAGGAAATCAAATGGCCAACAGACACATGAAAAAATGTTCAAGATCACTAGCAATCAGGGAAATGCAAATCAAAACCATAGTTAGAATGGCTCACATTCAGAAATCTACCAACAATAGATGCTGGAGAGGATGTGGGGGAAAAAGGGACACTAATCCACTGTTGGTGGGAATGCAAACTGGTTAAGCCACTAGGGAAGTCAGTCTGGAGATTCCTCAGAAACCTGAATATAACCCTACCATTCAACCCAGCCATCCCACTCCTTGGAATTTACCCAAAGGAAATTAAATTGGCAAACAAAAAAGCTGTCTGCACCTTAATGTTCATTGCAGCTCAATTCACAATAGCTAAGACCTGGAACCAACCCAAATGCCCATCAACAGTAGACTGGATAAAGAAATTATGGGACATGTACTCTATAGAATACTATACAGCAGTCAAAAACAATGAAACCCGGTCATTTGCAACAAGATGGAGGAATTTGGAAAACATCATGCTGAGTGAATTAAGCCAGTCCCAAAGGGACAAATATCATGTTCTCCCTGATCAGCGACAACTAACTGAGCACCAAAGGGGAAACTTGTTGAAGTGAAATGGACACTATGAGAAACAGTGACTTGATCAGCTCTTGTCCTGACTGTTGATGTACAATGTAATACTTTATCCATTTTAGTTTTTTGGTTGTTGTTGTAGTACTATTGGTTGAACTCAGTAATTAACACACAATTATTCTTAGGTGTTTTATTTTAACTGAAAAGTGATCCCTGTTAGGAATTTGGAAAGCATTATGCTGAGTGAAAAATAAGCTTTCTAAGTTCTTATGAACTATAGAATTATGACATGAAATTAGTTCCTTTAATGGACAAGACTCATTATAATGTCCTGCCTGGTCCTTAGTGATTGCAGGTTTTTTCTATGATTTAACCAACACTTGCAGACTTAGACCCATTATACCCTATGTGTCTTTATTTTGAGTCAGAGTGAATTCAAATATTATAGAAAACTTGTTTTTAAACATTTATAATGAAATAACTTCATTATATGTATATGTATATATATATACCATATATGCATATATGGTATATATATATAACATATGCTTATATGTGTATATATATATATATATATATATACATGAGAGAGCGAGAGAGAGAGAGAGAATATGCCCATAACAGAATAGCACACTATTGTATAAGCACTCACTAAAGATTGATTGTATAGTATTAGTTGTCAAACTATCATATTTGTCACTTCATTATATGAAAAACTCTGGTTCAGAGGTACTTCCCATTGTGTCTTACAATAATTATTGAATCCATAAAGACACTGGAGTATTTGGAGACTAAAAGAGCTTGTGGCATTTTTCTTCTGAGGAATTCATGGACAACCAAATTGATTAGTTTACAATGATGCAGAATGCTGGTGCCAAACTGGTACATAGAAAAATAATTTAATAAAATAGAATGAGACGTGACTGTGTAATTATACTGGCATATGAAAATTTAAATGTTAAAATACTTATCAAGAGAAAGCTCATGCTGGAATCAACAAGCAAAGGTCCAAGGTAGAAATGTAGAAATGGTGACTATAGTGCATATTCTGGAATGGCTGCTTTTTACGTGTATGCCAGTTGACATTTGTAAAGTACTCCTTGACATTCTCTGTGCTTCATGCTGAACAGCTTTGTTGTTACTAGAGTAATGACCCTGCAAAGAGAATTTATGTAAGTGGCCATAAGGATGGCAATGAACTCTAATCAAAGCATGTTATAAGGGACCTTATTACTAAACAAGAAGGTCTTAGCTTGGGTCAGATGACTTGCAAAGTGAATTCATGATTTATTGTGGCAATCAAATTCTTCCTCCAAAGAACTAGTGAGGCACTCTTCTTTCAATGGATCTGGAAACCTTTGGCAATACTAGACCAACTACAATGAATAGTCTAATATTGCTTTCACTCAAACTCAGTTGTCATCGTCTGGCTTCAGAGACCTTATTGATGATCATAAAGGCCTTACCTTCAGAATGATGTTATTATCTTTAGCACTCTTTCTTTCTTCTTTTCATGTTTCTTTTTTTGTTTTCACCTACTTGAAAGGCAGAGGCAAAAAGAATATCTTCCATCTACTGGTTCATTCCTCAAATGCTGGCAACAACCATGGCTGGGCCAGTCAGAGCCAGGAACCTGGTACTCCAGCATTGCTGCCTCCTGGGATGCAGTGGTAGGAAGTTGAATTTGAAGTTGATGTTCCAAAACTTGAACCAGCATTCTAGCATGAGATGCAGGTGTTCCAAGCAGCAACTTACCCTGCGTCGCTTGCTCCAGTTCTTTTTTCTTTTCTTTGATTTCCCTGAATTTGAGTACACTGCACATCTGGCTTCTTCTTCATAGTGACTTCATATCTACTTTTTCTTTTCTAAAGTCATTCTGTTTAAAGGTCTAATGCAGATTTGGGTAACAATGGAAGATGAAAAAAGGAAGATCCATTCCATAACAATTCTTGTCTCCTTTCACATTGTCCCACCCTGTCTAGTCCCATCTGTGGTATGCTAAGCATACTAACCTATGCAGAAGAAAAAGTGTTAATTTTAAGTTTGTCCTCTGAGACAGTTTACCTTGGTGAAAATGTTGAGATTAGTGGGTAATAAGAAGTGTTATATGCTCTCTGAAGCTTTTAGTAAGATGTTGAAGGACAGAGGTTAAAACTATCTTATTTGAAAATCTGTCTTCCAATGTATAGTCTTAATTTAAGACAGTGCCTACATCTTGACATTTCCTTCTGCCTTTTTACTTCCTCAGGTAGAGTAACACTTAGAACTTGCACTTTCATCAATGTAAACCACATGTCATGTCTGAGCTATATAGTATTGAGAGGTAACCAGACATGCTTAAATTATATATGTGCATAAATAAAATATAATATATAAAATAGATAGATAAAAATATATTTGTGTATTATCACAACATTTTCCAAAGAGAAAGGAAAGTTGAAAGCTAATGCTAATTATTTGAAGGAAAAAAGTGTTGCTGCATCATTTGAAAAACAGTTAGAGAGAGAGGAGGGGAAGGTGGGAGAAAGAAGAGAGGGAGAGATCTTCAATTCACTGGTTCATTCCTCAAATGGCCACAAGGACCAGGGCTGGGCCAAGCCAAAGCCAGGAACCAGGGACCATGAGATTCATCTTGGTCTTTCACATAGGTAGAGGAGCCCAAGGACTTAGGCCATCCTCTGCTGCCTTCCCAGGTGCATTAGCAGAGAGTTAGAGCAGCTGAGAATTGAACCAGCACCCATATGTGATGTCAGCTTTGCAGATGGTAGCCTAACCCACTGGGTCACAACACAGGCCCTGATTGATCTTTTATTTTTGATCCTTACATTCTGCCTTTCTTCATTGCAATATGCACAGAACAGCACCTGCCATATCTCAAGCTTCAAGTAAATGCTTGTTAAATGAAGAAATAAAAGACTGAAGAATTCTTTGAGTTATTCAAAGATATCCCTTAGAATTCCTAAGAGTTCTCCAACTGTTGTCTCTGGAAAAGATTCTTTATGTCCTGCTTGGATAACCATGACTTCTGATCATGAGACTACTATTCTCCTAGATGATGACTTCTATTTCTGAATGCTATTGGCTGTGCTATTGTCTTAATCTCAGAAAGGAGACTGCCCATTGCTACCTCAACTACTCTTTGCTTTTAAGCCTCTTAACAGAGCAGGTACTAGACCATAGCATTTGACCGTGGTTTAGTGAATGTGGAATGATGACCAAGAGGACTTGCATACAGAGAACACTACTAAATTTGGCAATACTCAGTATGGGAATTAGTCATATATGGTTTTTATTATTAATATACTTTTAACATTTTGGTGAGGGAGGTTACTTATTATATTTACTATTTAGGAATGTATAAATCAGAAAAAAAACTTTTACCACTTTCACAATCATTGCTTGAGTCCTGAAGTATTTTAACTCCACTTACCATCTAATTGACTTTTATGATATTTTTGGCAAGTATTTTAATTTTACGTGTCTTCACTATCCCACAAATAGTAATATTGTTAATTAGTTAAACAGATTTTCATTTATAGTTGCCTTAATACTTTCCTGTTGTTATTATCTTTCTTACAGCTGGGATTAATTTTCTTTAGCCAGATAAAATTCATCTAATATTGTTTTTATAACTGGTTTACTATCAATGTTTTATCTCTATGTTTGTCTCTTTATCTGTCTCTTTCACTGTAAACCCCTTTATATTGCTTCTTTTTGGTAAAAATATTTTCCTTGAGTAGCAGATAGTGTGCAGTTCAATTCTTTCAGTAATTCAAGTATTATTATTAGGTTTCCATAATTTCTATTAAAAAGACAACTTCTGTTATTTTTTCTCTTTTGTAAAGATTGCTGTTTAAACTCTGGCTATCATTAATTTTTTGCCTATTGTTTATAGCAGTTTTCCTATATGATATTTAAAATGTTTATTTCTTTGAATTTACATTGCCTTAAAAATGCAATGGTTGTAAACTATTGGGCTTAAATTCTGTTTTCAATTCTATTTAGAAGACCCAAGCTGATAGTCCTACAGAACTGATGCATTTTCTTTTGGTTTTCATTCAGGATTCCATCTTACATTCATGTTAGAACACTTCCCTCCATTTTCATGTCACTTTTCCCCTTCAGTGTTTTCCATCTTTTTATAATTTGTGCTTGCTATTCCCTCTGGATATTTGTTTTCAACCTCTTCCAGTTTGCTAATTCTCTTTCATCTGTATTTAACCAAATTTCCAACCTATGATTTAAATTCTAATTTTATATATTCTATTTTTATATATTTCAGTTTTAGAGTATAGTTTGATTCACTTTGTACATTCAACTTTTATGGTTTAATTTTCCATCTTCTCTGCCTTCTTAAACATATCAAACAGTTATTTTCAACCATTGGTCTTATAACTCTAATATCTGGATCTCCTAGTGTTTTATTTCTTTTTGTTATTTATTCCCTGAAGTTTTGATTAGTCTTTTTTCTATATATATTACATATATTTATATGTATTTACTTTCAATTTTCTATATGATAACCTTTGAGATGCTAAATAATTTAATATTCTTGTGAAACTACCCTATAAGCAGGTTATCTCAATCCAATAAAAATTGAATTTAAGATTCTGTGAAGGATGTTCCACACCTGTTTATCTGGTTTACCCTTACTCCTGGTGCATAGTTAGGAATCTCAACTAAAAAGTGGGGCTGCTCTTGGTGTTTTCCACTTTTTTTTTTAATTTATTTAATTTATTTTTAAAAAAAGATTTTATTTATTTATTTGAGAGGTAGAGTTAAAGACAATGAGATGGAGGGACAGAGAGAAAGGTCTTCCATCTGCTGTTTCACTCCCCAAATGGCTGCAATGGCCAGAGCTGCACTGATCGGAAGCCAGGATCCAGGAGCTTCTTCCTGGTCTCCCATGTGGGTGCAGGGACCCAAGGACTTGGGCCATCTTTGATTGCTTTCCCAGGCTATAGCAGACAGCTGGATCGGAAGAGGAACAGCTTGGAGTAGAATCAGTACCCATATGGGATGCCTTCACCGCAAGTGGTGGATTAACCTACTGCGCCACAGGGCCAGCCCCACTGTTTTCCACTTTTTTAGGCTCTGCACTTTGATCAGTAGCTTTTCAGATTCTGTAGATGGTAAGAATTTCTGCTCAGAACCTGAGCATCTAGCCATCTCCTTCTTATTTGTCTATCCTGCCGCAGAAAACTTGAATTGGCAATCACTTTGGCAAATAAATTGCAGTAGAATCTTAAATTGAGACCCTAAAATTTCTTCCTATGGAAGTTTTGACTACTCAGAGTGCATGCAGCTGCTTTAGCACACAGAATTCTAAACTCCATCTCTCCATACCTGGTTAACCTAAACTAGATCTTTTGATTGGCTTCTCTTACTGAATAGTGAATTGGAAAATGCCTTAAGGGAACATATCAGAGGTGAAAGTGGGCACACCTTAATGTGCTTCCCTTCTCTCCTGGACATTGGTCTCTTCATTTCTGCCTGTATTGTTTTTCCCTGTTCAAATGGCGTATTTTGTTATTGTCTGTATAGTTGGTTTTGTGTTTTATTGAGATTTTTATTGTTCTCTCCAGAAGTGTTGGCCTAATACAAGATATTAAATATTTCCTGAGGCAATTTGGCTTTAAATAGCATATGTAGGTCATCAATCTTCCAGTCCACATTAAAAAAAAAAAAAAACTGAGTGACATATCTCTGCTAAAACAGACCTTTTCAACATTTCATCAAGACATTTTCATTTGTTACATTATAACTAGAATTTTTCCAAAGAATGCATATTAGTATAAATTTGTATAATTGAGTTTTAAAAAAAACTAATATAGTATTTTTTCCAGACACATAAATTAACTTTTAGATACATAATACCATATGGAATTTTCATGTTGTGGTTTTCTTGTTTATCATTATCAAAGTATTAAAAATCCCAAGAACCCACTCTGATTCAAAGCACCAAGCTACAAATTTCTTTATTGATCTTTATTTATGATCTATATTTTCTTTTTCTTTTCATTGGTATAATTTCTTCATAGAATTTAGTGGAAAAGCTTCCAAACTTACAGAGCCACTTCCACTTTTTTTTTCTTTCTTTATTTAAAAAGGCCATCTCTTTTTCTCTTTTTTTGGAACTAAGGTCAAGCTTGTGAATGTAATACTAATCTTTGGTAGGGCTCTCTTCACATGATTACCTAGTTGCTAGGGAGGAAAAAAAGCTAAGCAACAAAGCAGGTCAATGGCATTAGATTTGAAAGGAAAATCCTCTTTGCCTGACTCCCTAGAAAATCAGACACCATGTCAGGATTAACTTGATACCCGATAAAGGAGAAAGTTATTGAAGTGAGATTTCCACATAATGTGTTTTTCTCATCTTCTGATTTCACTTTATATCCTAAAATAAAAAAAATAGAAAGATTTCAGCTAAACAAGATTTCATGACTCTCTGAGAAAATATGAATCAAAGTAAATAAATTTTAGTAAAAAATGGCAGGGAAGAACTGATATGACTAATATCTGAATTTAGAATCATATTGCCTAAATTAAAACCTTCAATTTACAATCTACTAATTTTGGTAAATTTCTTCAACCTTTTCTTCTAAGCCTAATAATATATTCTTTCTAAAATGGTCATAAAAATAGCACCAACACCTAACGTTTTATATTATTTAGTATTACAAACAAAACCCTAAAGAAAATACTTGACATATAGTAATCTCTCAATAAATGTTGATACCATTTGCATTATCTTTCCAATGACTAGAATAAGATATTGCAAAGAAACCAAGTAATACAATATCTGTTTTCTAGTCTCAAGCATTTTAAAGATGCTCTTGTAACTTCAAACTCCTTTTCCTTTTATTTTCCAATTGCTAGTGTTGCAATAGATTTAATTTACAGCTTCCCTCAATCTCCTTTTTTTTTTATGAAAATGAAGTCAATAGAAGTAACATTTGATTTAGATTAGGGATGCAGTCTATTAAAACTTTGTTTTCTTTTTGCTGATGCATTGATCATAATTATCTTGTCGGATGTCACTAAAGACAGTGACAAGGTGGTAATAAAGCTTTGCAAGTTTAAAATAAAGTCAGTTGTTTTTATTTGCTAGCTTGTAAGTTCTGGAGCTTTTAGCCAAGCATGAAAAATACTCTCAAGAAGAGTTGAAACAAATAAAATCTAGTATTAAGTCTCAAAAATCAAAATACCCTGTTTTTTAAGTCAAGGAGTTATCTATATTAGTATTCACACTGCTTTCCCACATCTAGTACAAGGGATGGCAAATGGTATTCACTAAATGCTTAACTGTAAAATTTAAATTAGATTTCAGGCAGGTACAGATGGGACGTGTATGACAATTAAGTGATGTCAGTGAGATTCTAGATCATGAGTACATCTATACATGTTAACTTAGGTCAAATTGGTTTCATTTTCAATATACTCAGTAAAAGTAAACAAAAGACAGACAGACAGACATCCCTATAGGTAAGAAAGTTCAGGAGATAGGAGCAGGTGTTTGGCAGAACTGTTAAGATGCCTGCATCCTTTTCAGAGTGCCTGAAGTCTTGACTCTGCTCCTGCTTCCTACATTAATGCTAATATGGCCTGGGAAGCAGTGGTGATATCTCAAGTAGCTGAGTTCCTACCATCCAAATGGAAAACCTTGATTGTATTCCAAACTCCTGGCTTCACCCGGGCTCAATCCCAGCTGTTGTGGGCATTTGGGAAGTAGATCATCAGAGTGAGCTCTCTTGTCCAGTTGGTTGTCTCTCTTTCTGTTACTGTGTCAAATGAAAACAAAATCAGAAGGTAGTAAGAACAGCAGACATTTTTCTGAAAATCAAGGTATTTATTCTCTGTCTTTTCTTTGGTATCATTGATGCATAAGGAAGTATTAGTTCTACATCTACTGAGTTTATATGAAAAAGTATTGCCTGCTGATTAATACCAATTTTAACTGAGGTAGTAACACAGAAGCTGCTTTGATCTCAAATATTGAGCTGTCCATTAAGTGTTTTCAATGGCTTTTTAAATATCCCCAGACATTATTATTCATATAAATGTATATATAATTCTGATTTTTTCTTGTCATCACACAATAAAATTTAGATCATAATATCAAAATAGAGGACAACAAATTTTTGCAGAAAAATGTATCTGTGTCTTTATAAGTTATGATAGAAAAATACAAATTATTTAAGAACATTGATTAAAATAGATTTTAGTTTATCATGTCAAATAATTCCCTAGTGTATAAAATTATAGTCTTTTCTTACCCAGGTATAATTTTCTATATTTGTTCTCCAAGTATTTTTTGGTGGCTGAACCAGAGATACCAAAGATTTTTAATGAGTAAATTCATAGGTAATTCTATATATAATTATTGTATGGTATTATAAGTATGTAATAGGAAAATAAGATTTAAAAATGAATAAATATAATTGATAACATGGCCACTAAATATACATCACCAAGTGATTATTAGAATTGCCAGAAGTATGTTTTTAAGGCTTGCAGATAAGATACCCAGATCCTACTCAAATTATTCAGAATTTAAGTTGTTTAGGGACAATCATCTGTATTTTCTTCTAAAGTTGCCTACATTGAGCTCAGTTGATTATCTGATGTGGGTCAGATAAATGCAACATCAAAAGTTTGGAAAGCATGTCTTACATTTTTAAACAAGGGAAGAGAAAAAGAAATAGATTCACATTTTACACTCACTAATTTAATAAAATTAAGGCCCCTTAATCGGCAACAAAAATATACTGAAAATTATTTCAGGTTAAATATCTCATCAAACAATATCTATAAGCAATGAGAGAGAGAGAGAGAAAGAGAGAGAGAGGAAGAAAAATCTATGACAAGGAGACAACTTGATTACTTGATTCACCCAGCTCTTCATAGCCTACTTGTTTGAAAAGAACTTGTTTTTCTTTTTTTTTTTTTACATTTTTTTTTTTTATTTGACAGGTAGAATTATATACAGTGAGAGAGAGACAGAGAGAAAGGTCTTCCTTCAATTGATTCTCTCCCCTAATGGCCGCTACTGCCGGCGCTGTGCTGGTACGAAGCCAAGAGCCCAGTGCTTCCTCCTGGTCTCCCATGCGGGTGAGCAAATAGGGCTAGTACACGATGCCCCAACTGGGACTAGAACCCAGGGTGCTGTAGCTGCAGGCAGAGGATTAGCCAAGTGAGCCGCGGCACCAGCCAAGAACTTGTTTTTCAATAACTGGACATATGTGAGGTACCTCTAGTTTCTTAACTGTCCTTAAATCAGTAAAGGATTGGATTAACATGCATAAGGACTCGAAAGAATTTTTAGAAGCAAATTTATTTAAAATAATTCTGCAGTTATTTATTGTTTTTGAATATTTATTTTGTTTAGTTGAAATGCAGTTCAACAGAGAGGGAGGAGGAGAGAGGGAGCCATTAAGCTTTTGACCAAAATATATTTTAAAACTATACACTCTCAAAAAATATAAAAATGAAAAGGGGAAAAAAACTAAGAAATCAGAAATACCAAAATAGTGAAAACATATTTTTCTTTAAAATTTACTCTTTATAGAAAATATTCATTTTGGTTCTTATCTATTAAAAAAGTATAATTCCATTTTAATAGTAATGAATACACTAAGGAAATGTGACTATTTGGGGTACATAAAGCTCAATTTCATCTAAGGCATTATATCTCAGAGAGCTAACAAGAATAGAGAATGAAGATTTTGAGATCCAAATATGTGATTATATTTTGTAACTGGGAAATGCCTTAAATAAATCTTTGGAAATTATAATTTCAAAGAGCAAGCTCAATTTTAATTAAGAGTCTTATTATATTAAAATTATATGTTAACATATTTAAAATATTTTATGGTCCCTCATTTATGAGAATATTTACAATGGAAATAGCAATTTTTATTACAGATGTTCCAACTCTATCAATTTAAGTGATTTTATGATCAATTAAATATTAATTATCATACAAAATATAAAATGTCGGTATTATATAATGTGCATTTATTTTGTTAGAATAACTATGATTATTAGTGCACGATCATGAACTGTTTAAGACCATCAGAAGAAAAAAAAATAATACTTTAGTGCTTGCATGTTTATAAGTGGGCATTGTGGCACAGTGTATTAACTTGCTACCCGGGTGCTTGCATCACATGGTGGAGTGCCATTTCCTGTCCCAGCTCCTCTGCTTAACCTCCAACTTCCCGACAATGCATCCTGGGCAGCAATAGATGATGACTCAAGTTCTTGGGTTCCTGTCAACCCACGTGGGAGACCCAGGTGGAGTTTCAGCCTCCTGGTTTCAGCCTGGCCCAGCCCTGGTTGTTTTGACCACTTGAGGAGTGAATCAGAGTCAGTTTCTCTCTCTCTCTCTCTCTCTGTCTCTCTCTCTCTCTCTCTCTCACACACACACACACACACCACCTCTCAAGTAAATGAAAAATATGCATTTTTTTTTAACGATCGTCTAGTATAGATCTGTGCTTCTGCCCCTTTAATGTGCTTGTCAGTTGCCTGGGGACCTTGCCAAAGAGCAGATACTAATTTAATATGTCTGAAATGGGACCTGAGAGTTTGTAGTTCTGCTGTGTTCTCAGGTCATAAAATGCTACAACACTACTGGCCTGTGAGCCAGGCTCAGATCCCAAGGCTCCAGAGCATCGCAGCCCAGACTGATGTCTTGGCTCATGACTCCAATATCATGCCTCTCAAAATTCTGTAACTGACCTGTGGCAAGTCCTAGACATGGAGCTTTTGGGAACTTTTTCAGGTAATCTGATGGACAACAACATGTTGAGAAACAGTGCTCAAGAAAAAAGTTGTAGTTTAGAAGACTTGGCCAAACTTCTGAGAATGTCTGGTGCTAAAATTGTGAAAGTTTGTCTAATTCAAGGACTCTGGAGGCCTGGAATTTGAATACCTTTAATGGCTGTAATGAAAACAAGTCCACCTATACCTCCACAGCCCAAGCACATTCTTGAAATAAAAGCATGCTTTAGGCAAATAATACTTTTAATTGAGACAAATTGACCCTTAGGATCAAGCCATTAATGCTCATTGTCTCTTCTCTATCATTAGCAGACATCAGTGGGTGGATCAGCATAAGAGCTGTAAATGAATACTTGGTATGGTAATAACTGCACTAAATCTGAATGTTTCTTGAAACCATTTGCACAACTTTAATGTACCTGTGATTTAGTCATCTCCTTGGAGGGCAATTTTAAACTGTTGTTCCCTTGGTTTAGAAACCTGTATGTGGTTTATGACCCAGTTAGTTTAAATTGATTCTTTCTCCATGTACCCAATTAGCAATTATGGTTTTCGGAGCCCAAAGGGGGAAGGTGTGTGTTGGGGGTTGACAATCGAAGTCATTAAATACAAAAACACAAACAAAAACTAAAAAAAAAAAGAAAATCAAACCAACTTATCATTAGTCATCTTGGAAAAACGTATTGCAAATTTTAGTGGCCCTACTTTGCTTTTATATTGCAAGGTTATATATGCCTACAACTTCTATAGTTGACAATGTCATTTTAAATTCTTTTGCTGATACTACTTGCTTCCCCTTTCTTTTCACATAGCCAAGCAGTGAGCCTCATATTCTTTCCCTTCCAAACACAGGGATTTTGTCATGCTTTTCATGCTCTAAGCCCCATTTTCAGTTTAATTATAAAGTTACTACATATGAAGTAGGCAGTCTAGAGATTGTTATAGCTTATTGTGTCATTAGAAAAATAAACTTAAACCAGAGATATTAATTTTAATGACTATAAAATAAGACAGCATTAAGGGTCCTGGAAATCATCTGGCATAGAGTGAACTTTCAGCATTATTGATCTCAGATTTAATCCATGCATTTAACTTGCTCCTGCCTGTGGTCCATAACACACTATGTTATTTGAGGAAAACTTGCAAACAACACAGAGTGAATTCTCCATTTTGCAATCCCAGGTTTGTTCCCTTTCCCCCAACATAGAAAACATATAACTGGGCAGCTAATGTCTCTGGGAAGCTGGAGCAGAGCCTAGAAAACACTAAAATAAATGGGAAAATAAGATGAATTGGTTTGGTAGGGAAGCTGTACAAAAGTGCCACAAACCAGTGGCTTAAACAACAAAAATTTATTGTCTCTCAGTTCCAAATGCTGAAAGTCCAGAGACTTGGTAGGTCTGCTCCCTTAAAGGAGCATGCTGTCCTCCTCTGAGCCTGCTGAGGCTTGCTGGCAGCTTTGAATTCCCTCCACTAGTGGCAGCATTGTCCTCATCTCTGCCTTGGCGTTCATGTGGAGTCTTCCGTGTGTGTGTGTGTGTGTGTGTGTGTGTGTGTGTGTGTTTGTAAAACTCTTTTTTATAATGCCACCAGTCATTTCTGATTCAGACCTCATTATTTTTTGAATATTTATTTATTTGAAAGGCAGAGTTAGAGAGAGACAGGCAGAGAGAGAGACAGAGAGACAGACAGAGAGGGGTCTTCCATCTGCTGGTTCACTCCCTAAATGGTTGAAATAGCTGGAGTTGTGCCAAGCCAAAGAGTCGGGAGCTTCTTCAACATGGATGCATGGACCCATGTACTTGGGTCACCTTCTGCTGCTTTCCCAGTCTCATTAGCTGGATAAGGAAGTGAAGCTGCCAGGACTCTAAGTGGCATTCATATGGGATGCCAGCATCACGGGTGGTGGCTGAATCTGCCATGCCACGACACCAGCACAGGACCTCATTTTGACTCGATGCCCTCTGAATAGACCCAATTTCCAAATTAAGTCACAATCTGAGACTAAATCTGAGGGAATTAGGACTTCAGCTTATACATTTGGAGGGGGAGCACAATTCAACCGAGAACATGAGGAAAAATATTTGGAGACTGTCTCCTTCTACAGATCACCTGGAGAGGTGAAAATTTGATGACAACAATGAAAGAAGACCAAGAATTCCTGTTTTATGATGAGATATATATATACACACCTGACTTCCATTAGCACCTGTAATTTTTAAGTAATATTCATCAAAAATTTAGTGCATGGTAGGCCTTTTTAGTATTATACTTCTTCTGTTTCCCCAAAAAACCACATTCTGAGGTGAGGCACAGAGAAGTGTTTTATTATTATTTTTTATTCAAAGTTCACAGAAGTGCCAACATGCATATCCAATGTTACATTTTTTCCCCTAAATTTATTTGTTATTTGAAAGAGTTACAGAGAAGGGAGGAGAGACGGGAAGAGAAAAAGATCTTCCATCTGCTGGTTCACTTCCCAGATTTCTGCAATGGCCCAGTGCTGTGCCAGGTAGAAGCCAGGAGCTTCATGTGTGTCTACCACATGGATGGCAGGGGCCCAAGCACTTGGGCCATCCTCCACTACTTTTCCCGTGCCATTAGCAGGGAGTTGGATCAGAAGTGGAGCAGATGGGAAATGAACCAACACCCATATTGGATGATGGAATTGTAAGTAGTGGCTTTACCGCCTAGACCACAGTGCCGGCCCTGGTATCATATTCTTAGACACAATGGGTGAGCTGATCTGCCTCCAAAGCCAGAAGCTGAGGTGCTGACCTAGCATGGAGTGGTTTCAAAGACTTTCTGCTAGAGATAAGGACTCAAAAAAAGTATTTATTTATTTGAAAGACAGAGTTATAGAGACAAGAAGACAAAGGGAGAGAGAGAGAGAGAGAGAGAAATCTTTGTTCCAACTGTTCACTCTCCAAGTAGCTGCAATGGCTGTGACTGGGCCAGGTCGAAGTCAGGAACCTGCAAATTCATCTAGGTCTCTCACCTGGGTGGCAGGGGCTCAAGCACTTGGGCTGTCCTCTGCTGCTTTCCCAGGAACATTAGCAGAAAGCTGGATTGGAAGTAGAGCAGCCAGGACTTAAACCCTGCACTCATATGGGATGCCAGTTTTACAGTGGTAACTTAACCCACAGCACCACCATACCAGCCCCTTTTGGTGTTTTTTTTTAAAGAGTTATTTATTTATTTGAAAGTCAGTTATGCAGAGAGAGAAGGAGAGGCAGAGATAGAGGGAGGTCTTCCATCCGCTGGTTCACTCCCCAATTGGCCTCAAGGGCTGGAGCTACACCGATTGGAAGCCAGGAGCCTCTTCCGGGTCTCCCACTCAGGTACAGGGGTCCAAGGACTTGGACCATCTTCTACTGCTTCCCCAGGCTATAGCAGAGAGCTGTATCAGAGGTGGAGCAGCCAGAACTCGAACTGGCGCCCATATGGGATGCCGCATTGCAGGCAGAGGCTTTACCTGCTGTGCCACAGCTCTGGCCCCTGGTATCTTTAAAAAAGGATATTTTCCTACTATTTATCTGGAACTAAATCTTTAACATTGCTGGACATTTTTTTCCAAGTGAATGTATATGGTGCAGATTTTGTCTATTTCCAACCCTTAATCATATCAGTTAATTAATATGAATCAAAAAGGTGATTAACCTGAATAAACCACAAGTATAGAAGTGCTTAAAGGTCCTATTGTATTGAATTAATTGAAGTTGAGAAAAGAGAAAACACATATATTTGTCCATTTTTGAATGAATACACATCATCGTGAAATCAGTTCGTAGGGAATATAAACCGCCTTGCTTTACAGGGAATACAAGCAGATCCTGGCAGGAATGTAATATCCACATGGGTCTTTGCTGTTTGGGAGAAGAGTTATTTTCCTTGCTGCATTGACACCAATTTTTCCTTAATGTTTGTAGTTCAGTTGGAACCAGTCGTGTAGAGATCAGTTAAAGGGGCCACTGCACACATAGTAAAGAGATTTGAAGGCGTTTCTTCAGAGGCAGGAAAGCTCAAGACAGAATAACAGATGAGTTTCTAATGAAAGGGAGTTGGGAATTACCTAATTATTGCCTTTCCACAGAGGTGGCAAATGTGTCACTAGAGCCCTTAGGGAGCCGCACACTGCAAAGGAAAGAGAACAGGCAGCTTGGGAAAGCAAGCTTAACAAGACGCGTGAGAACACAGCACAGCTAGCCAAATGATGCAATGAGTTCACTGAGTAAGAACAATATTTCTATTTCACTGTCCTTTTCCAGAGTGACTTATTCCATTCCCTTTCCCTTAAAAGATGTTAATTATGAGCATTTAAGTTAGTTCTTATATATTGTTCCATTTAATGAGATCAAACAGCCTGCTTTAGAACCTAGTTTCATTGCATTCACAAACATTGGTGGGAAGAGGTCAGAAGCACGTACCAGAAAGAAAACGTATTTTCATGGATGAAGTATCAAGATCAATCCAGGAAATGGATCGGACTTAGGTAGAAAAACTGGCAGCAACGTACACAGAGGAAGGTTCAGTGAGGCAGCAGCTAATCAGGCAACCTCATAGGAACTGTTGGAAATCCTGCAAGTAGAAAAAACTGTTTTGTCAAGTAATCAGGAAAACAGAAACCTGGTCTGCTAGGAAGGAAAGAATGAGGCAAAGCAGCGGGAGGAGACAAGGAATCACCTTTAACAGAGAAAGTGAGGAAAAGCCCTGCTTTAGGCCAGCACTTGCATTTGTTTCCTGTGGATAAGTAACTCATCTACAAGAATAGCTGGCCTGAGGCTTGCAGGTGGAGAGAATTAAGGTCATTATATTAGTTTAACCTTTGAAAAACAATCTTGATTACAAAACCATTTAATATAATAAACAGAGCACAATACTTCACATTAATTGGCGCTCTTTAACCTTTATCCAAAAGTGTGATGTGGGTAAGGGGAAAGACCACATAGTTCCAAAAGGCAGTTTAAAAGAAACCCATGTGATTTAAACAGTTGTTTAAATAGTTGTCTCACGGGGAATATATTCGCAGCAAAAAACTAAAAGACAGGTGAGATTCCATTTTGGCTGTCTCACCTGGTGGCTCCCAGAAATAGCCCATCACTTCGAATTGCTCTTCGCAGACTGAAGCCATCCTGGGAGGCAGGGTTCAGGGTTCACTGGAGCTAATCTCCCTTTCATATCTGAGATCTTCTGACACTAAGATGTCATCTAGCTAAAGTGGAAAATGCATTCCTTGTAATCTACTAAAACAAGGGGGCCTAGAATCTTATAACAACTTCATAAAATTAAAGTGCCTATGGATACTGATTCTATTAAGAGAAAATTGTAAGGCATATGGAGAGTGGAACAGGAACTGGGGCTTTTTATAATGTCATATAAGCATTTCCCTTCTGTCTGATGGCTGATTATTCTCTTTAGTAATACAACAGTGATCCTGTGGATTGTGTTGGGGATAGAGATGGACACTTGAAACACATCTCACCATTAGAATCCTGAAGTGAATAATAACTACAACAGCAAAACTCAGTGTCACCTGTTTTAATGAATAATATCTTGACATTTCTTGTGGGTTGCTGCATCTCTCACAAAACACATGCATATCTGGCTTTTTGATTGTTAATATCAAGAGATATTTTAGTAGTAATTTATTTTAGTAGTATTTTAGTAGTAATTAATATAAATTCCTGTTTTCCAATGTGAACTGAAAAACTGCAGACTCAGACATATGGATGATACAGATTCAGCATCACTAATGCAAAAATCCAAAATCTGAGGTTTCCCAAAATATCACGTTTCTAGTACCAACATGATTCTTCAAATGGAAAATTCTATGTATGCTTGCATAATAGGCCACAGTTCTAACAAAACTAGTGGATAAAACTGCATTTAGACTATATGTATAGGTGTTCATGAGACATAAATGAATTTTGTATTTAGACTTTGTGTTCCATTGCTAAAATATCTCATTATATATATGCAAATATTCCAAAATCTGAAACAACCCCAAATCCAAAATACTTCTAATTTCAGGTATTTTAGATAAAGGATAAACTGTTGTCTTTTATATATCTACTGTATTATTTAAAATATTATTTAACAAGTCAATTTTTCTTCTCCTAGACTCTGGCTAACTTATCAGCACTTTGTGTTTCTGAGAGTATTTTCTTGTTTCTGTTTTTCCTGGTTCCTTGGCCATGATCCACAATTTATCACTGTGTTTATTTCATATTCTCCACTCTTTCTAGATTTTTTTCTCTATTGCATCCAGCCAACTCCTTTCCTTTCTTCATGGCCCAGATTAAAATCTTCCGCTCTTATTAAAGTGTCATATTTTGCTTCGGCCAATAACTTCTTCCACCATAGTTGAAATACTATTTATTTCTGACCACATTACCTAATGGCAATTTATTTTGAAAATATTTTTAATCTTTATTTGTTCTTGATTTATTTAAATGTAAGAGAGAAAAGAGAGGGAGAGAGGATGAGAGGGAGAGAGGTCTTCTATCTACTGATTCACTCCTGAAATACCCTTGACAGCCAGGGCTGAAGCCAGGAGCCAGGAACTCCATCTGAGTCTACCACTTGGGTAGAAATGATTCAAGTACATGAGCCATCATCTGCTGGATCCCAGGATGCACATTAGTGAGCAGGTCTATCTGAAGAAGAGCCAGAATTTGAACCAAGCACTCTGATATGGCTTCTAGAACACTCATCCCAAGTTGTGACTTAACCAAACACATGTTCATAACAATATTAATTTTTAAATGTCTACTTCCTGGGACTGTACCTGATATGTGGTAGATATTACACTTGATCTAAGCCAAAAGGCCGAGAAGCAATTATGATAGATATTAATAAATGCTGAGCAAGTGGATTTTTGGTCATAGGAGGGAGAAATTGAAATACTTCATGAAATTTAACATTTTGTTAGACATTCTGTATATGTATTAATCTGGTCTTTCTCAAATTGTATACATATAATGTATATGAGATTATCTTTAAAGTGAAATTTACATTTGTATAAAACATACTTATGTATATCAGTATTGGCTTTTCTTAGACTAAAAATGCCAGCTTTAAAATATAATATTCTAAATGTTTTATCCATTTCACTGAGTTAGATGATTGCTACTGACAATAAGCTTCCATAATAAAAATAACACAAAGAAATTGGTTACAATCTTTTGTTTGTTTAACTTTATTAAAGAGAGAAACAAAGAGAGAAAACCCATTTTATAGAAGATGAATGACTTGGATGATAAATTCACTTCTAATAAAAAAACAAATTTTGGATGCAAGCTTAATTTATATAAAATATATAGACCAATGAAACAGAATAGAAACACCAGAAATCAACCCAAACATCTGCAGCCAACTTATATTTGACCAAGGATCTAAAACCAATTCCTGGAGCAAGAACAGTCTATTCAATAAATTGTGCTGGGAAAACTGGATCTCCACATGCAGAAGCATGAAGCAAGACACCTACCTTACACCTTACACAAAAATCCACTCAACATGGATTAAAGACCTAAATCTACGACCTGACACCATCAAATTATTAGAGAACATAGAAGAAACCCTGCAAGATATTGGCACCAGCAAAGACTTCCTGGAAAAGACCCTAGAGGCGCAGGCAGTCAAAGCCAAAATCAACTATTGGGATTGCATCAAACTGAGAAGTTTCTGTACTGCAAAAGAAACAGTCAGATGAATGAAGAGGCAACCGACAGAATGGGAAAAAATATTTGCAAACTATGCAACAGATAAAGGATTAACAACCAGAATCTACAAAGAAATCAAGAAACTCCACAAAAACAAAACTAACAACCCACTTAAGAGATGGGCCAAGGACCTCAATAGACATTTTTCAAAAGAGGAAATCCAAATGGCCAACAGACACATGAAAAAATGTTCAAGGTCATTAGCAATCAGGGAAATGCAAATCAAAACCACAATGAGGTTCCACCTCACCCCAGTTAGAATGGCTCACATTCAGAAATCTACCAACAATAGATGCTGGAGAGGATGTGGGGAAAAAGGGACACTAACCCACTGTTGGCGGGAATGCAAACTGGTTAAGCCACTAGGGAAGTCAGTCTGGAGATTCCTCAGAAACCTGAATATAACCCTACCATTCAACCCAGCCATCCCACTCCTTGAAATTTACCCAAAGGAAATGAAATTGGCAAACAAACAAGCTGTCTGCACATTAATGTTCATTGCAGCTCAATTCACAATAGCTAAGACCTGGAACCAACCCAAATGCCCATCAACAGTAGACTGGATAAAGAAATTATGGGATATGTACTCTACAGAATACTATACAGCAGTCAAAAACAATGAAACCCAGTCATTTGCAACAAGATGGAGGAATCTGGAAAACATCATGCTGAGTGAATTAAGCCAGTCCCAAAGGGACAAATATCATATGTTCTCCCTGATTGGTGACAAATATGCACCAAAAAGGAAACCTGTTGAAGTGAAATGGACACTATGAGAAACAGTGACTTGATCAGCCCTTGCCCTGACTGTTGATGAACAACTTAATACTTTATCCCTCCTAGTATTTTTGTTTGTTTGTTCTGCTTAATACTATTTGTTGAATTCTGTTGATACTTAACTGAAAAAATGATCCCTGTTAAATAAAAGAGTAGGAATAAGAGAGGGAAGAGATGTGCAATTTGGGACATGCTCAATCGGACTTGTCCCAGATGGTAGAGTTAGAAACATACCAGGGGATTCCAATTTAATCCAATCAAGGTGGCATGTACCAATGCCATCTCACTAGTCCCAGTGATCAATTTCTGTTCACAATTGATCATAATGATAGGACTAAGAGTCAAAGGGATCACATAAACAAGAATAGTGTCTGAAAATACTAACCCTAGAATAAAAAAAAAAGGGAGAAAACGATTCAACATGGGAAGCGAGATACACAGCAGACCCATAGAATGGCAGATGTCCTAAACAGCACTCTGGCCTCAGAATCAGCCCTTATGGCATTCAGATCTGGCTGAAAAGCCCACTCTGTCAAAATAAAAAAAAAAATGACCTAAATGAAAGATCTCTGTGAGTGAGATCCCAGTGGATAGAACAGGTCATCAAGGAAGGAGGAACCTTTCTCTGAAGGGAGGAGAGAACTTCCACTTTGACTATGACCTTGTCTAAATATGATCAGAGTCGGTGAACTCAGGGGGCTTCCATAGCCTTGGCAGCTCATGACAAGAGCCTAGGGTGATTACTGATGCCATATACAAGAGTGTCAATTTGTTAAGTCAACAACAGGAGTCACTGTGCACTTACTCCTCATGTAGGATCTCTTTCCTTAATGTGCTGTACATTGTGATTTAATGCTATATCTAGTACTCAAACAGTATTTTTCACTTTGTGTTACTTTGTGGGTGCAAACCACTGAAATCTTTACTTAATATATACTAAACTGATATTCTGTATATAGAAAGAATTGAAAATGAAAAAATATATATGCATTTATTCACATAAAACAAGCACTTTGTTAAGAAGCATTGAATAATTTGCAATGAACACTATTTTTATAGTTAAAAATAATACCATATTACTCATAAAGAGCATTCAGCCATCAGCTATTATTTTATTTTGGATGAAGGAAATCCTTGAGTTAGGCATCTGAGTACAAGTGTCAGCTTGCTTTGGCTCAAATACCAACTTTCCTTCTTGTTCAAGCAATTTAAAAAAAATATCCTTTACTTTCACCATATTATTTTGGGAAGATCTTAGAAAAGTGTCTGACAAAAAGAAATATCTCAGTGTTAGCTATTATTATTTCAATCAATGAAGAGTCACAGAATCTTCACAGCTGAATGTTCACAGAGAAGTTCTCCGCTTAACTGATTATGGCATGATTCATACATTCCCCACATTTTGAATCAAAAGCCAATTTAAAAGTCTTCAGAACTGGCAAAATTTGGGGCAAGATACTCTTATTTCTGAGTATTTGATTTTACTATAATACTTTTCTAAAGTTCCCTTTTATCCACTGATTATTGCAGTATCTCTGGCTAAAATTCCAATTTTGTTTCTTGTAGGTAATTTTGCTATAATTTAGTTCAGAATTTACCAGAACATTAGCAACAAATTGAATAATTTGATATTTCCTTAGTATTTAAATTTCACTGAACAATTATAAAGTCCAAGCAAGACTGTTGATAGCATCTATAATTTAGGCCAGAGATTTTCAGCAAAGTCTTCAGCTCAAGTGATGATACATGTTTAATTTTAATCTGTGTTTAATAGATTCTCCCAATATCAGTCAAAAACTTGTAGTATAGCCATTTACAAGTTTAAATTTTTATAAACCATAATATCTTGACAATATTATGTCTTCCTTTATATCCATCACAAAATACTCTATACTCATCTAGAAAGCTACCAATGTCAATGCTTTATTTCTCCAAGTTGTCCTGGTTATGATTTTTTTTTTCATTTCTAAGATGATAGCAAAAACAAGACAGAAACAAATTACAAACCAGAATTAACTACGTGAAGTTTGAAGTGTTTAGAACTGTGAAGTACAAAGTTCTCATATGGACAGAGCAACCATGAAAACCAACATTTGGCAGTTGGTGCTTCTACTGAGTCTGTGCTAGCCTGCGTAGAAATGAAACTTTAGCCAAATGGATTACTACTTTAATTTCAAATTACCTGTGACAGTATGTGTTTCCATAATATTCTAACTATAAATGAAGCTACTGATTATAGCAATACTCGTGATTAAAATTTCATTATACCTGTATCATGTACATATGCACACTTTCTGTAGGCAATTGCCAAGACTTATTTCTCCTAGAGCCCAGTAGCCAAGTCATAAGATATTTCTTTTCTGCTCTCTGGTTATAACAATTACCTAATTTTCAAATTAATTCATTACTTTGGCTCAATTGCTGGCATCTAGGGGTATGACCTTTTTGAAAACTCGGACCAACCAACTGACCACACTTTTCTGCCACTTTTACTCCTAAAGCTAGTTACTTTTTTGTATACTAGTGAATTCAGTTTTGTGATTACCAGTAAGTTTATTTTCTTGTTTTAGAAAGAAATCACACACAGAAAATACAGTTAGAGGAACAATTTAGAACTAAAACCCATTTTTTTGCTTATTAAATACACATTTTAACTGGAGTTTTTCAGTACACATTTGTGTTCAGGCAAAAACTTCAAAAAATCAAAGCTGTACCCAAGAAAGGTTCTGGTAATTCTGTTTTGTACCCATCTTAGTCATTAGGATCCAAAGCTGTCTTATGAGGTGCACTAGAAGGATTTCCTCAATAAAAGTATTTTCCCACCTAGATGCCACTTTTTCTGAAATTCTATCATGGAAATTATTTCTTTGGCTGAAAATTTGTCATTGATCTTTACAAGGCATTTTTTCTTTTCATCACAGTGACCCATGAACAAGCAAAAAGGCTCAAAGAGGAAAGTGCTCATTCCCAAATCCATATCCCAGTACCACTACTGCACAGAACTTACAACTTAAAAAAAAAAAACCCTGCAATTTAGATTTTCTCATGGAGACTTCCTATTTTTTACATAACTCTTCATGATACTTCTATATTTATTTTATGTTATTGTCCTTAAATCTTTATTAAGTAACATGTGAATATAGTTCATGTGTTCCTCCTCTATTTTGAATTTTTTATGATAAGAGTTCTTCTGTTAATTTATTGATCATGGCCTAGAAACTTTACCTAATAGACACAAATATCTAGTTCCTATTCCAATCATTTCTCCTGTACCTTTGAACTCATTTTATATGTTTAAACAATTGTCATTCCTAAATATCACATTATAAAAGAAAGCTATAGCATCACTTTTACATTTTCATTGCAGTCAGTTTGGTAATTATTAAACATTTTTTCTTTCTTAAAATGATTTATTATTTGAAAGGCAGAGTTATGGAGAAAGAGGGACACACACACACACACATACACACACACACAGGTTTTCTATCCATCAGTTCACTCCCCAAATGGTAGCAGTGGCTGGGGCTGGAACAGGCCAAAGCCAGGAGCCAGGGGCATCATCAGGCTCTCCCACTTGGCAAGCAGTAGCCAAATCACTTGGGCCATCTTCCGCTGTTTTCCCATGCACTTTAGCAGGGAGCTGGATCAGAAGTGGAGTGGCCAGGTCTTAAACTAGTGCTCATATGGGATTCAGTCTTATAGGCGGCAGCTTAACCCCTCCACCCCAATGCCAGCACTTGAAGGAAGAGTGAATCAGCCTGCATGATTTCTCTGTCTTTCTCTCCTTCCCTTTCAAGCAAGTTTGTTTAAAGATTTATTTAGTTGAAAGTCAGAGTTACAATATTTTTTTTAAATATTTTATTTATTTATTTGAGCTGTAGAGTTAAAGACAGTGAGATGGAGGGACAGAGAGAAAGGTCTTCCATCTGCTGTTTCACTCCCCAAGTGGCCGCAATGGCCAGAGCTGAGCAGATCTGAAGCCAGGAGCCAGGAGCTTTTTCCAGGTCTCCTGCATGGGTGCAGGTGCCCAAGGACTTGGGCTGTCTTCTACTGTTTTCCCAGGCCATAGCAGAGAGCTGGATCGGAAGAGGAGCAGCCTGGACACAACAGGAACTGGCCCCGCAGGCAGAGGATTAACCTACTGCGCCACAGTACCCACCTACAATATTTTATTTTTTAAATAAAAATTGCTTGTACAGACTGAGAAGTTTCTTACTGCTCAGAGATCACATTTCCAGGTGTTCAGTGTTGCATCACGTTCCCATGTGTGATCCTAGCCGGTACATTGGACAAGATGTTGAGGGAAGATGTTGAGACCTGAAGAGTGTTGTTACCTGCGGAGAGCCAGACTCCCTGCTATCATCCCTACAGTTGCTTTCATACACCCCTGAGCTTCAGGAGAACGACTGCCCTGCTTCTCACCACTCAGACTACCTGTGTGACCAGAAACATGAGTACACAGGAAAACAGCGTTTACCTAAGGAGATTCAGTAAATCACGCAGTTCTCAGTGAAATAAAATTTCTAAATGAAATAAAATTTCTGAAGTAGAAAAAGACAATCAACAAACAATAAAATGGTAGCATGCAAAGGAGAGACAATCAAAAATAAACTTTTGGAAATAAGAAAGTTATTTGTATAAAGATTTAATATAATGAACCAAAAATACAATGAAAACCTTTAAACATAATGGAAAAATATCTCAAAACACAAAAAATGAAAATAATGTAAATACCTGGTATTAAAAGGGAGAAAAAGGAACAGCCAAGGCATATGATATAGCAAAATTAATTAATATAAGAAATTTTCTTCTATTTGTGGAAACTCTTAAGTCCAATAAAAACAACACTGAAAATTTGTTACAAAATTGATCTGATAAAGACACACACACACACCCAGATCCTCATTACAGCACGCTAATCCTAGTGATGATTATGAAGATATAATTCTATAAGTACCTAGAAATAATGAAACAATAACTATTGAAGGAAAAATAACAAAACAGTTCTTAGCAGCTAAGTTGAAAGCTGCAAGGCAGTGGAGTATCTATATTATAAAATAAATTATGTATTAAAATACTACACACAGCAAAGAATAATTCCTCTATCAGAAAGATATTTTCATATATTAAATTATTCTGAGCATGTATTACTAACACATGCAATCTAAGTAATTAAAATCTACCAGTCTCAAGGCAGAATGGGAAAGAGATTTTGAGATGTGGATTTATCTGCAGGAATATATTGATGAAAATTTTCAATATCCAGCACTTGTGTGGAATGAATGAAGCAGGAGTGTGAAAGGAGAAGTTGAAGTCTAATGCTTTTGTATGTGTATACATACATTTGAGTATATATAAAATTATGTATTATATAAGTATAATGTTACTAATCATCTTTAAGAGGCAAGATTTTTGGTGACTTAAATTTTTTCTTTTTTGCTACAATATTCTAAAAATTTTATTTTATGTTATCAGAAAATTATTAGAATATTTCCATAAAGTAAGATTTGAAAAAAATCACTACAGAAGACTTAATTTCTTTCTCTACAGTGCTAATACCCCAGTTCCTGTACTATTCTCCTTTCTTATATTCTACCAATTGCTAACATTAATGCCTTATTGTATTGTACTATATTAGGAGAATATAACTTCCTTGTGTATATTTTACACTGATATGTATTTCCTTGCTCTTGATTTCTATTCATGATTCTGATAATATACATATTATATATATTATATATAATATATATATACTGATTCTAAAGCCATAATATGAAATGTTTATTCAAGTCATTTTATAGGCCTAGAACATTCCCATCTGAACTGGAATGTGGATATGGGTAGATATATCTGTACTTTTGAAGCAAACATATTTAGCATTTTCAAAGACAAGCTTTAGACTACATATTGCTTTTCGCCATGCATGCTGAGATAACTGCCAGAGCAGACCCATTTGGGAATAAACAAAACAATAAAAACTCAGAAAATTTTAAAATTTTGTCTTCCAAAAATAGAGTAAAAGGCAGGATTCACTGAATTCTGAAATGCATTCTCATCTCATCTGACTGAATTCTTTCCTCAGATAATGTGGCAGTTGCAATTATTTATGTGTCCATTAATTTTCTGCTTTTTGAGTAGATACTTTCTGTTCATTATTTACCCAGCATTTAATGTATTGCCTATCAAACCCATAATATATTCTGATAAATGCTTCAGCCCTTTCCATATGCCAATGCCCTAATATGGATTCAGATTCTATCTCTTTTTCTGTCAAAAGTAAATATTCTATAAGGCTTTCCTATCTCTGTGCAAGTAGATATAGGCTCCAAGTGGTGCATGGACTTCTAGTAACTCAGAATTCAAAAACAACATTTATATTTGTATATGAAATTCTTTTTGGCACAACTAAAATTGTTAGGACTTTAGGGTAAATTAAGCAATTCAAACTTATCAGACTAGTTGGAATCCCAAACTTTCATGTCCCTTCTCAAGTAAGACTGACACAAAGAATGCTTTGTTAAACTGAATTAAACTTGAAATAGTTGTTTGTTTGTTTGTTTGTTTGTTTTTGTAGATAGGCATCAGGGTCCTGTTGAGATAAAATAGAGGTATGGAGAGAAAGCAGGTAAAGGAGAAAGGGTTTTGAGTAATCCAAATCCTTTATGCACTTCTACTTCCTCGTTTGTAAGATGGTAACTATAAGAGCAGGTGTTATGGGACACATTCCATAATAGAGTAACTGGGATCCAGACATGCCTCTCCTTCTGGTCAAGGTTTCTACTAATACATGCATTAGGAGACAATAGGTGATGGCTCAACTACTTGGGTTTATGCCACCCATGTTGGAGACCCAGA